>NW_027512567.1:390443-420817 GCF_048772815.1 Callospermophilus lateralis
TTTAGGTTTCCCTCTGTTCTCTCCTATATAGAAAGATGAATTTGGAACTCTAAATCCAACATGGTTTGTAGTAGCTCTTTGAAACTTGACAAAATAAAGGAGTTCTCAGATTTGTCTCTATGGTTTGTTTCCTCTTCAAGGAGCCCTAGGCACAGACTGTGGAAAAGCACTTTCATTGAGAGAAGTTGCCAAGCTTCTAAGAAATAACGAGTTTCCGAAATACCAGCAAATATTTTTTCACCCAATCTTGATGATACTTTTTGCTAATGATCAGTACACAATTCCCACTTGGCTCACCAAATTTTGTTCTTCTAGGTTGAAGCGTTCGTCTACAGTAGCAGTTTTTATATTTAGGTTTCACACTGTTCTCTCATATATAGATAGATGAATTTGGAACTCTAAATCCAACATGGTTTGTAGTAGCTCTTTGAAACTTGACAAAATAAAGGAGTTCTCAGTTTTGTCGCTATGGTTTGTTTCATCTTCAAGTAGCCCTAGGCACAGACTGTGGAAAAGCACTTTCATTGAGATGGGTTGCCAAGCTTCTAAGAAATAACGAGTTTCCGAAATACCAGCAAATATTTTTTCACCCAATCTTGATGATACTTGGTGGTAATGATCAGTACACAATTCCCACTTGGCTCACCAAATTTTGTTCTTCTAGGTTGAAGCGTTCGTCTACAGTAGCAGTTTTTATATTTAGGTTTCACTCTGTTCTCTCATATATAGATAGATGAATTTGGAACTCTAAATCCAACATGGTTTGTAGTAGCTCTTTGAAACTTGACAAAATAAAGGAGTTCTCAGTTTTGTCTCTATGGTTTGTTTCCTCTTCAAGTAGCCCTCGGCACAGACTGTGGAAAGCACTTTAATTGAGATGGGTTGCCAAGCTTCTAATAAATAACGAGTTTCCGAAATACCAGCAAATATTTTTTCACACAATCTTGTTGATACTTGGTGGTAATGATCAGTACACAAATCTCACTTGGCTCACCAAATTTTGTTCTTCTAGGTTGAAGCGTTCGTCTACAGTAGCAGTTTTTGTATTTAGGTTTCCCTCTGTTCTCTCCTATATAGAAAGATGAATTTGGAACTCTAAATCCAACATGGTTTGTAGTAGCTCTTTGAAACTTGACAAAATAAAGGAGTTATCAGATTTGTCTCTATGGTTTGTTTCCTCTTCAAGGAGCCCTAGGCACAGACTGTGGAAAAGCACTTTCATTGAGAGAAGTTGCCAAGCTTCTAAGAAATAACGAGTTTCGGAAATACCAGCAAATATTTTTTCACCCAATCTTGATGATACTTTTTGCTAATGATCAGTACACAATTCCCACTTGGCTCACCAAATTTTGTTCTTCTAGGTTGAAGCGTTCGTCTACAGTAGCAGTTTTTATATTTAGGTTTCACACTGTTCTCTCATATATAGATAGATGAATTTGGAACTCTAAATCCAACATGGTTTGTAGTAGCTCTTTGAAACTTGACAAAATAAAGGAGTTCTCAGTTTTGTCTCTATGGTTTGTTTTTTCTTCAAGTAGCCCTAGGCACAGACTGTTTTAAAGCACTTTCATTGAGATGGCTTGCCAAGCTTCTAAGAAATAACGAGTTTCCGAAATAACAGCAAATATTTTTTCACACAATCTTGTTGATACTTGGTGGTAATGATCAGTACACAAATCCCACTTGGCTCACCAAATTTTGTTCTTCTAGGTTGAAGCGTTCGTCTACAGTACAGTTTTTATATTTAGGTTTCTCTCTGTTCTCTCCTATATAGATAGATGAATTTGGAACTCTAAATCCAACATGGTTTGTAGTTGCTCTTTGAAACTTGACAAAATAAAGGAGTTCTCAGATTTGTCTCTTTGGTTTGTTTCCTCTTCAAGTAGCCCTAGGCACAGACTGTGGAAAAGCACTTTCATTGAGAGGGGTTGCCAACCTTCTAAGAAATAAAGAGTTTCCGAAATACCAGCAAATATTTTTTCACCCAATCTTGATGATACTTCGTGGTAATGATCAGTACACAAATCCCACTTGGCTTACCAAATTTTGTTCTTCTAGGTTGAAGCGTTCGTCTACAGTAGCAGTTTTTATATTTATTTTTCCCTCTGTTCTCTCATATATAGAAAGATAAATTTGGAACTCTAATTCCAACATGGTTTGTAGTAGCTCTTTGAAACTTGAAAAAATAAAGGAGTTCTCAGTTTTGTCGCTATGGTTTGTTTCCTCTTCAAGTAGCCCTAGGCACAGACTGTGGAAAAGCACTTTCATTGAGAGGGTTTGCCAAGCTTCTAAGAAATCACGAGTTTCCGAAATACCAGCAAACATTTTGTCACCCAATCTTGATGATACTTGTTGCTAATGATCAGTACACAAATCCCACTTGGCTCACCAAATTTTGTTCTTCTAGGTTGAAGCGTTCGTCTACAGTACAGTTTTTATATTTAGGTTTCCCTCTGTTCTCTCCTATATAGAAAGATGAATTTGGAACTCTAATTCCAACATGGTTTGTAGTAGCTCTTTGAAACTTGAAAAAATAAAGGAGTTCTCAGATTTGTCTCTATGGTTTGTTTCCTCTTCAAGTAGCCCTAGGCACAGACTGTGGAAAAGCACTTTCATTGAGAGGGGTTCCCAAGCTTATAAGAAATCACGAGTTTCCGAAATACCAGCAAATATTTTTCACCCAATCTTGATGACACTTGGTGGTAATGATCAGTACACAAATCCCACGTGGCTCACCAAATTTTGTTCTTCTTGGTTGAAGCGTTCGTCTACAGTAGCAGTTTTTATATTTAGGTTTCACTCTGTTCTCTCATATATAGATAGATGAATTTGGAACTCTAAATCCAACATGGTTTGTAGTAGCTCTTTGATACTTGACAAAATAAAGGAGTTCTCAGTTTGTCTCTATGGTTTGTTTCCTCTTCAAGTAGCCCTAGGCACAGACTGTGGAAAGCACTTTCATTGAGAGGGGTTGCCAAGCTTCTAAGAAATAACGAGTTTCCGAAATACCAGCAAATATTTTTTCACACAATCTTGTTGATACTTGGTGGTAATGATCAGTACACAAATCCCACTTGGCTCACCAAATTTTGTTCTTCTAGGTTGAAGCGTTCGTCTACAGTACAGTTTTGTATTTAGGTTTCTCTCTGTTCTCTCCTATATAGATAGATGAATTTGGAACTCTAAATCCAACATGGTTTGTAGTAGCTCTTTGAAACTTGACAAAATAAAGGAGTTCTCAGATTTGTCTCTATGGTTTGTTTCCTCTTCAAGTAGCCCTAGGCACAAACTGGGGAAAAGCACTTTCATTGAGAGGGGTTGCCAAGCTTCTAGGAAATAACGAGTTTCCGAAATACCAGCAAATATTTTTTCACCCAATCTTAATGATACTTGTGGCTAATAATCAGTACACAAATCCCACTTGGCTCACCAAATTTAGTTCATCTAGATTGAAGCGTTCGTGTACAGTAGCAGTTTTTATATTTAGGTTTCCCTCTGTTCTCTCCTATACAGATAGATGAATTTGGAAACTCTAAATCCAACATGGTTTGTAGTAGCTATTTGAAACTTGACAAAATAAAGGAGTTCTCAGTTTTGTCTCTATGGTTTGTTTCCTCTTCAAGTAGCCCTAGGCACAGACTGTGGAAAGCACTTTCATTGAGAGGGGTTGCCAAGTCTACGAAATAACGAGTTTCCGAAATACCAGCAAACATTTTTTCACCCAATCTTGATGATACTTGTTGCTAATGATCAGTACACAAATCCCACTTGGCTCACCAAATTTTGTTCTTCTAGGTTGAAGCGTTCGTCTACAGTACAGTTTTTATATTTAGGTTTCCCTCTGTTCTCTCCTATATAGAAAGATGAATTTGGAACTCTAATTCCAACATGGTTTGTAGTAGCTCTTTGAAACTTGAAAAAATAAAGGAGTTCTCAGATTTTTCTCTATGGTTTGTTTCCTCTTCAAGTAGCCCTAGGCACAGACTGTGGAAAAGCACTTTCATTGAGAGCGATTCCCAAGCTTATAAGAAATCACGAGTTTCCGAAATACCAGCAAATATTTTTTCACCCAATCTTGATGACACTTGGTGGTAATGATCAGTACACAAATCCCACGTGGCTCACCAAATTTTGTTCTTCTTGGTTGAAGCGTTCGTCTATAGTAGCAGTTTTTATATTTAGGTTTCACTCTGTTCTCTCATATATAGATAGATGAATTTGGAACTCTAAATCCAACATGGTTTTGTAGTAGCTCTTTGATACTTGACAAAATAAAGGAGTTCTCAGTTTGTCTCTACGGTTTGTTTCCTCTTCAAGTAGCCCTAGGCACAGACTGTGGAAAGCACTTTCATTGAGATGGGTTGCCAAGCTTCTAAGAAATAACGAGTTTCCGAAATACCAGCAAATATTTTTTCACACAATCTTGTTGATACTTGGTGGTAATGATCAGTACACAAATCCCACTTGGCTCACCAAATTTTGTTCTTCTAGGTTGAAGCGTTCGTCTACAGTACAGTTTTTGTATTTAGGTTTCTCTCTGTTCTCTCCTATATAGATAGATGAATTTGGAACTCTAAATCCAACATGGTTTGTAGTAGCTCTTTGAAACTTGACAAAATAAAGGAGTTCTCAGATTTGTCTCTATGGTTTGTTTCCTCTTCAAGTAGCCCTAGGCACAAACTGGGGAAAAGCACTTTCATTGAGAGGGGTTGCCAAGCTTCTAGGAAATAACGAGTTTCCGAAATACCAGCAAATATTTTTTCACCCAATCTTGATGATACTTGTTGCTAATAATCAGTACACAAATCCCACTTGGCTCACCAAATTTAGTTCTTCTATGTTGAAGCGTTCGTGTACAGTAGCAGTTTTTATATTTAGGTTTCCCTCTGTTCTCTCCTATACAGATAGATGAATTTGGAACTCTAAATCCAACATGGTTTGTAGTAGCTCTTTGAAACTTGACAAAATAAAGGAGTTCTCAGTTTTGTCTCTATGGTTTGTTTCCTCTTCAAGTAGCCCTAGGCACAGACTGTGGAAAGCACTTTCATTGAGAGGGGTTGCCAAGCTTCTACCAAATAACGAGTTTCCGAAATACCAGCAAATATTTTTTCACCCAATCTTGATGATACTTGGTGGTAATGATCAGTACACAAATCCCACTTGGCTCATCAAATTTTGTTCTTCTAGGTTGAAGCGTTCGTCTACAGTAGCAGTTTTTATATTTAGGTTTCCCTCTGTTCTCTCCTATATAGAAAGATGAATTTGGAACTCTAAATCCAACATGGTTTGTAGTAGCTCTTTGAAACTTCACAAAATAAAGGAGTTCTCAGTTTTGTCGCTATGGTTTGTTTCCTCTTCAAGAAGCCCTAGGCACAGACTTTGGAAAAGCACTTTCATTGAGAGGGTTTGCCAAGCTTCTAAGAAATCACGAGTTTCCGAAATACCAGCAAACATTTTTTCACCCAATCTTGATGATACTTGTTGCTAATAATCAGTACACAAATCCCACTTGGCTCACCAAATTTTGTTCTTCCAGGTTGAAGCGTTCGTGTACAGTAGCAGTTTTTATATTTAGGTTTCCCTCTGTTCTCTCCTATATAGATAGATGAATTTGGAACTCTAAATCCAACATGGTTTGTAGTAGCTCTTTGAAACTTGAAAAAAAAGAGGAGTTCTCAGTTTTGTCTCTATGGTTTGTTTCCTGTTCAAGTAGCACTAGGCACAGACTCTAGAAAAGCACTTTCATTGAGAGGGGTTGCCAAGCTTCTAAGAAATAACGAGTTTCCGAAATACCAGCAAATATTTTTTCACCCAATCTTGATGATACTTGGTGGTAATGATCAGTACACAAATCCCACTTGGCTTACCAAATTTTCTTCTTCCAGGTTGAAGCGTTCGTCTACAGTAGCAGTTTTTATATTTAGGATTCTCTCTGTTCTCTCCTATATAGATAGATGAATTTGGAACTCTAAATTCAACATGCTTTGTAGTAGCTCCTTGAAAATTGACAAAATAAAGGAGTTCTCAGTTTTGTCTCTATGGTTTGTTTCCTCTTCAAGTAGCCCTAGGAACAGACTGTGGAAAAGCACTTTCATTGAAAGGGGTTGCCAATCTTCTAAGAAATAACGAGTTTCCGAAATACCAGCAAATATTTTTTCACCCAATCTTGATGATACTTGTTGCTAATGATCAGTAGACAAATCCCACTTGGCTCACCAAATTTAGTTCTTCTAGGTTGAAACGTTCGTGTACAGTAGCAATTTTTATATTTAGGTTTCTGTCTGTTCTCTCCTATATAGATAGATGAATTTGGAACCCTAAATCCAACATGGTTTGTCGTAGCTGTTTGAAACTTGACAAAATAAAGGAGTTCTCAGTTTTGTCTCTATGGTTTGTTTCCTCTTAAACTAGCCCTAGGCACAGACTGTGGAAAGCACTTTCATTGTGATGGGTTGTCAAGCATCTAAGAAATAACGAGTTTCCGAAATACCAGCAAATATTTTTTCACACAATCTTGTTGATACTTGGTGGTAATGATCAGTACACAAATCCCACTTGGCTTACCAAATTTTGTTCTTCTGGGTTGAAGCGTTCGTCTAAAGTAGCAATTTTTATATTTAGGTTTCCCTCTGTTCTCTCCTATATAGAAACATGAATTTGGAACTCTAAATCCAACATGGTTTGTAGTAGCTCTTTGAAACTTGACAAAATAGAGGAGTTCTCAGTTTTGTCTCTATGGTTTGTTTCCTCTTAAAGTAGCCCTAGGCACAGACTGTGGAAAACACTTTCATTGAGATGGGTTGCCAAGCTTCTAAGAAATAACGAGTTTCCGAAATACCAGCAAATATTTTTTCACACAATCTTGTTGATACTTGGTGGTAATGATCAGCACACAAATCCCACATGGCTCACCAATTTTTTTTTCTAGGTTGAAGCGTTCGTCTACAGTAGCAGTTTATATATTTAGGTTTCTCTTTGTTCTCTCCTATATAGATAGATGAATTTGGAACTCTAAATCCAACATGGTTTGTAGTAGCTCATTGAAATTGACAAAATAAAGGAGTTCTCAGATTTGTCTCTATGGTTTGTTTCCTCTTCAAGTAGCCCTAGGCACAGACTGTGGAAAAGCACTTTCATTGAGAGGGGTTGCCAAGCTTCTAAGAAATAACGAGTTTCTGAAATACCAGCAAATATTTTTTCACCCAATCTTGATGATACTTGGTGGTAATGATCAGTACACAAATCCCACTTGGCTTACCAAATTTTGTTCTTCTAGGTTGAAGCGTTCGTCTACAGTAGCAGTTTTTATATTTAGGTTTCCCTCTGTTCTCTCCTATATAGATAGATGAATTTGGAACTCTAAATCCAACATGGTTTGTAGTAGCTCTTTGAAGCTTGACAAAATAGAGGAGTTCTCAGTTTTGTCTCTATGGTTTGTTTCCTCTTAAAGTAGCCCTAGGCACAGACTGTGGAAAGCACTTTCATTGAGATGGGTTGCCAAGCTTCTAAGAAATAACGAGTTACCGAAATACCAGCAAATATTTCTTCACCGAATCTTGATGATACTTGGTGGTAATGATCAGTACACAAATCCCACTTGCCTCACCAAATTTTGTTCTGCTAGGTTGAAGCGTTCGTCTACAGTAGCAGTTTTTATATTTAGGTTTCTCTCTGTTCTCTCCTATATAGATAGATGAATTTGGAACTCTAAATCCAACATGTTTTGTAGTAGCTCTTTGAAACTTGACAAAATAAAGGAGTTCTCAGATTTGTCTCTATGGTTTGTTTCCTCTTCAAGTAGCCCTAGGCACAGACTGTGGAAAAGCACTTTCATTGAGAGGGGTTGCCAAGCTTCTAAGAAATAACGAGTTTCCGAAATACCAGCAAATATGTTTTCACCCAATCTTCATGATACTTGTTGCTAATGATCAGTAGACAAATCCCACTTGGCTCACCAAATTTAGTTCTTCTAGGTTGAAACGTTCGTGTACAGTAGCAATTTTTATATTTAGGTTTCCGTCTGTTCTCTCCTATATAGATAGATGAATTTGGAACCCTAAATCCAACATGGTTTGTCGTAGCTGTTTGAAACTTGACAAAATAAAGGAGTTCTCAGTTTTGTCTCTATGGTTTGTTTCCTCTTAAACTAGCCCTAGGCACAGACTGTGGAAAGCACTTTCATTGTGATGGGTTGTCAAGCATCTAAGAAATAACGAGTTTCCGAAATACCAGCAAATATTTTTTCACACAATCTTGTTGATACTTGGTGGTAATGATCAGTACACAAATCCCACTTGGCTTACCAAATTTTGTTCTTCTAGGTTGAAGCGTTCGTCTACAGTAGCAATTTTTATATTTAGGTTTCCCTCTGTTCTCTCCTATATAGAAAGATGAATTTGGAACTCTAAATCCAACATGGTTTGTAGTAGCTCTTTGAAACTTGACAAAATAGAGGAGTTCTCAGTTTTGTCTCTATGGTTTGTTTCCTCTTAAAGTAGCCCAAGGCACAGACTGTGGAAAGCACTTTCATTGAGATGGGTTGCCAAGCTTCTAAGAAATAACGAGTTTCCGAAATACCAGCAAATATTTTTTCACACAATCTTGTTGATACTTGGTGGTAATGATCAGCACACAAATCCCACATGGCTCACCAATTTTTTTTTTCTAGGTTGAAGCGTTCGTCTACAGTAGCAGTTTATATATTTAGGTTTCTCTTTGTTCTCTCCTATATAGATAGATGAATTTGGAACTCTAAATCCAACATGGTTTGTAGTAGCTCATTGAAATTGACAAAATAAAGGAGTTCTCAGATTGTCTCTATGGTTTGTTTCCTCTTCAAGTAGCCCTAGGCACAGACTGTGGAAAAGCACTTTCATTGAGAGGGGTTGCCAAGCTTCTAAGAAATAACGAGTTTCTGAAATACCAGCAAATATTTTTTCACCCAATCTTGATGATACTTGGTGGTAATGATCAGTACACAAATCCCACTTGGCTTACCAAATTTTGTTCTTCTAGGTTGAAGCGTTCGTCTACAGTAGCAGTTTTTATATTTAGGTTTCCCTCTGTTCTCTCCTATATAGATAGATGAATTTGGAACTCTAAATCCAACATGGTTTGTAGTAGCTCTTTGAAACTTGACAAAATAGAGGAGTTCTCAGTTTTTTCTCTATGGTTTGTTTCCTCTTAAAGTAGCCCTAGGCACAGACTGTGGAAAGCACTTTCATTGAGATGGGTAGCCAAGCTTCTAAGAAATAACGAGTTTCCGAAATACCAGCAAATATTTTTTCAGACAATCTTGTTGATACTTGGTGGTAATGATCAGCACACAAATCCCACATGGCTCACCAAATTTTGTTCTTCTAGGTTGAAGCGTTCATCTACAGTAGCAGTTTTTATATTTAGGTTTCTCTCTGTTCTCTACTATATAGATAGATGAATTTGGAACTCTAAATCCAACATGTTTTGTACTAGCTCTTTGAAATTGACAAAATAAAGGAGTTCTCAGATTTGTCTCTATGGTTTGTTTCCTCTTCAAGTAGCCCTAGGCACAGATTGTGGAAAAGCACTTTCATTGAGAGGGGTTGCCTAGCTTCTTAGAAACAACGAGTTTCCGAAATACCAGCATATATTTTTTCACCCAATCTTGATGATACTTGGTGGTAAAGATCAGTACACAAATCCCACTTGGCTTACCAAATGTTGTTCTTCTAGGTTGAAGCGTTCGTCTACAGTAGCAGTTTTATATTTAGGATTCTCTCTGTTCTCTCCTATATAGATAGATGAATTTGGAACTCTAAATCCAACATGCTTTGTAGTAGCTCCTTGAAACTTGACAAAATAAAGGAGTTCTCAGTTTTGTCTCTATTGTTTGTTTCCTCTTCAAGTAGCCCTAGGAACAGACTGTGGAAAAGCACTTTCATTGAGAGGGGTTGCCAAGCTTCTAAGAAATAACGAGTTTCCGAAATACCAGCAAATATTTTTTCACCCAATCTTGACGATACTTGTTGCTAATGATCAGTACACAAATCCCACTTGGCTCACCAAATTTAGTTCTTCTAGGTTGAATCGTTCGTGTACAGTAGCAATTTTTATATTTAGGTTTCCCTCTGTTCTCTCCTATATAGATAGATGAATTTGGAGCTCTAAATCCAACATGGTTTGTAGTAGCTGTTTGAAACTTGACAAAATAAAGTAGTTCTCAGTTTTGTCTCTATAGTTTGTTTCCTTTTAAAGTAGTCCTAGGCACAGACTGTGGAAAGCACTTTCATTGTGATGGGTTGTCAAGCTTCTAAGAAATAACGAGTTTGCGAAATACCAGCAAATATTTTTTCACACAATCTTGTTGATACTTGGTGGTAATGATCAGTACACAAATCCCACTTGCCTCACCAAATTTTGTCCTTCTAGGTTGAAGCGTTCGTCTACAGTAGCAGTTTTTATATTTAGGTTTCCCTCTGTACTCTCCTATATAGATAGATGAATTTAGAAATCTAAATCCAACATGCTTTGTAGTAGCTCCTTGAAACTTGACAAAATAAATGAGTTCTCAGTTTTGTCTCTATGGTTTGTTTCCTCTTCATGTAGCCCATGGCACAGACTGTGGAAAAGCACTTTCATTGAGAGGGGTTGCCAAGCTTCTAAGAAATAACGAGTTTCCGAAATACCAGCAAATATTTTTTCACCCAATCTTAATGATACTTATTGCTAATAATCAGTACACAATTCCCACTTGGCTCACAAAATTTAGTTCTTCTAGGTTGAAGCATTCGTGTATAGTAGCGGTTTTTATATTTAGGTTTCCCTCTGTTCTCTCCTATACAGATAGATAAATTTGGAACTCTAAATCCAACATAGTTTGTAGTAGCTCTTTGAAACTTGACAAAATAAAGGAGTTCTCAGTTTTGTCTCTATGGTTTGTTTCCTCTTCAAGTAGCCCTAGGCACAGACTGTGGAATGCACTTTCATTGAGAGTTGTTGCAAAGCTTCTACGAAATAACGAGTTTCCGAAATACCAGCAAATATTTTTACACCCAATCTTGATAATACTTGCTGGTAATGATCAGTACACAACTCCCACTTGCCTCACCAAATTTTGTTCTTCTAGGATGAAGCGTTCGTCTACAGTAGCAGTTTTTATATTGAGGTTTCCCTCTGTTCTCTCCTATATAGAAAGATGAATTTGGAACTCTAAATCCAACATGGTTTGTAGTAGCTCTTTGAAACTTGACAAAATAAAGGAGTTCTCAGTTTTGTCGCTATGGTTTGTTTCCTCTTCAAGTAGCCCTAGGCACAGACTGTGGAAAAGCACTTTCATTGAGAGGGGTTCTCAAGCTTATAAGAAATCACGAGTTTCCGAAATACCAGCAAATATTTTTTCACCCAATCTTGATGATACTTGGTGGTAATGATCAGTACACAAATCCCACGTGGCTCACCAAATTTGTTCTTCTTGGTTGAAGCGTTCGTCTACAGTAGCAGTTTTTATATTTAGGTTTCACTCTGTTCTCTCATATATAGATAGATGAATTTGGAACTCTAAATCCAACAGGGTTTGTAGTAGCTCTTTGATACTTGACAAAATAAAGGAGTTCTCAGTTTTGTCTCTATGGTTTGTTTCCTCTTCAAGTAGCCCTAGGCACAGACTGTGGAAAGCACTTTCATTGAGATGGGTTGCCAAGCTTCTAAGAAATAACGAGTTTCCGAAATACCAGCAAATATTTTTTCACACAATCTTGTTGATACTTGGTGGTAATGATCAGTACACAACTCCCACTTGCCTCACCAAATTTTGTTCTTCTAGGATGAAGCGTTCGTCTACAGTAGCAGTTTTTATATTGAGGTTTCCCTCTGTTCTCTCCTATATAGAAAGATGAATTTGGAACTCTAAATCCAACATGGTTTGTAGTAGCTCTTTGAAACTTGACAAAATAAAGGAGTTCTCAGTTTTGTCGCTATGGTTTGTTTCCTCTTCAAGTAGCCCTAGGCACAGACTGTGGAAAAGCACTTTCATTGAGAGGGGTTCCCAAGCTTCTAAGAAATCACGAGTTTCCGAAATACCAGCAAATATTTTTTCACCCAATCTTGATGATACTTGGTGGTATTGATCAGTACAAAAATCCCACTTGGCTCACTAAATTCTGTTCTTCTAGGTTGAAGCGTTCCTCTACAGTAGCAGTTTTTATATTTAGGTTTCCCTCTGTTCTCTCCTATATAGAAAGATGAATTTGGAACTCTAAATCCAACATGGTTTGTAGTAGCTCTTTGAAACTTGAAAAAATAAAGGGGTTCTCAGTTTTGTCGCTATGGTTTGTTTCCTCTTCAAGTAGCCCTAGGCACAGACTGTGGAAAAGCACTTTCATTGAGAGGGGTTCCCAAGCTTATAAGAAATCACGAGTTTCCGAAATACCAGCAAATATTTTTTCACCCAATCTTGATGATACTTGGTGGTAATGATCAGTACACAAATCCCACGTGGCTCACCAAATTTTGTTCTTCTTGGTTGAAGCGTTCGTCTACAGTAGCAGTTTTTATATTTAGGTTTCACTCTGTTCTCTCATATATAGATAGATGAATTTGGAACTCTAAATCCAACAGGGTTTGTAGTAGCTCTTTGATACTTGACAAAATAAAGGAGTTCTCAGTTTTGTCTCTATGGTTTGTTTCCTCTTCAAGTAGCCCTAGGCACAGACTGTGGAAAGCACTTTCATTGAGATGGGTTGCCAAGCTTCTAAGAAATAACGAGTTTCCGAAATACCAGCAAATATTTTTTCACACAATCTTGTTGATACTTGGTGGTAATGATCAGTACACAAATCCCACTTGGCTCACCAAATTTTGTTCTTCTAGGTTGAAGCGTTCGTCTACAGTACAGTTTTTGTATTTAGGTTTCTCTCTGTTCTCTCCTATATAGATAGATGAATTTGGAACTCTAAATCCAACATGGTTTGTAGTAGCTCTTCGAAACTTGACAAAATAAAGGAGTTCTCAGATTTGTCTCTATGGTTTGTTTCCTCTTCAAGTAGCCTTAGGCACAAACTGGGGAAAAGCACTTTCATTGAGAGGGGTTGCCAAGCTTCTAGGAAATAACGAGTTTCCGAAATACCAGCAAATATTTTTTCACCCAATCTTGATGATACTTGTTGCTAATAATCAGTACACAAATCCCACTTGGCTCACCAAATTTAGTTCTTCTAGGTTGAAGCGTACGTGTACACTAGCAGTTTTTATATTTAGGTTTCCCTCTGTTCTCTCCTATACAGATAGATGAATTTGGAACTCTAAATCCAACATGGTTTGTAGTAGCTCTTTGAAACTTGACAAAATAAAGGAGTTCTCAGTTTTGTCTCTATGGTGTGTTTCCTCTTCAAGTAGCCCTAGGCACAGTCTGTGGAAAGCACTTTCATTGAGAGGGGTTGCCAAGCTTCTACGAAATAACGAGTTTCCGAAATACCAGCAAATATTTTTTCACCCAATCTTGATGATACTTGGTGGTAATGATCAGTACACAAATCCCACTTGGCTCACCAAATTTTGTTCTTCTAGGTTGAAGCGTTCGTCTATAGTAGCAGTTTTATATTTAGGTTTCCCTCTGTTCTCTCCTATATAGATAGATGAATTTGGAACTCTAAATCCAACATGGTTTGTAGTAGCGCTTTGAATCTTGAAAAAAAAGAGGAGTTCTCAGTTTTGTCTCTATGGTTTGTTTCCTATTAAAGTAGCCCTAGGCACAGACTGTGGAAAGCACTTTCATTGAGATTGGTTGCCAAGCTTCTAAGAAATAACGAGTTTCCGAAATACCAGCAAATATTTCTTCACCCAATCTTGATGATACTTGGTGGTAGTGATCAGTACACAAATCCCACTTGCCTCACCAAATTTTGTTCTGCTAGGTTGAAGCGTTCGTCTACAGTAGCAGTTTTTGTATTTAGGTTTCTCTCTGTTCTCTCCTATATAGATAGATGAATTTGGAACTCTAAATCCAACATGTTTTGTAGTAGCTCTTTGAAACTTGACAAAATAAAGGAGTTCTCAGATTTGTCTCTATGGTTTGTTTCCTCTTCAAGTAGCCTAGGCACAGACTGTGGAAAAGCACTTTTATTGAGAGGGGTTGCGAAGCTTCTAAGAAATAACGAGTTTCCGAAATACCAGCAAATATTTTTTCACCCAATCTTGATGATACTTGGTGGTAATGATCAGTACACAAATCCCACTTGGCTTACCAAATTTTGTTCTTCTAGGTTGAAGCGTTCGTCTACAATAGCAGTATTTATATTTAGGTTTCCCTCTGTTCTCTCCTATATAGATAGATGAATTTGGAACTCTAAATCCAACATGGTTTGTAGTAGCTCTTTGAATCTTGACAAAATAGAGGAGTTCTCAGTTTTGTCTCTATGGTTTGTTTCCTCTTAGGTAGCCCTAGGCACAGACTGTGGAAAGCACTTTCATTGAGATGGGTTGCCAAGCTTCTAAGAAATAACAAGTTTCCGAAATACCAGCAAATATTTTTTCACACAATCTTGTTGATACTTGGTGGTAATGATCAGCACACAAATCCCACATGGCTCACCAATTTTTTTTCTTCTAGGTTGAAGCGTTCGTCTACAGTAGCAGTTTATATATTTAGGTTTCTCTTTGTTCTCTCATATATAGATAGATGAATTTGAAACTCTAAATCCAACATGGTTTGTAGTAGCTCTTTGAAATTGACAGAATAAAGGAGTTCTCACATTTGTCTCTATGGTTTGTTTCCTCTTCAAGTAGCCCTAGGCACAGAATGTGGAAAAGAACTTTCATTGACAGGGGTTGCCAAGCTTCTAAGAAATAACGAGTTTCCGAAATACCAGCAAATATTTTTTCACCCAATCTTGATGATACTCGGTGGTAATAATCAGTACACAAATCCCACTTGGCTTACCAAATTTTGTTCTTCCAGGTTGAAGCGTTCGTCTACAGTAGCAGTTTTATATTTAGGATTCTCTCTGTTCTCTCCTATATAGATAGATGAATTTGGAACTCTAAATTCAACATGCTTTGTAGTAGCTCCTTGAAACTTGACAAAATAAAGGAGTTCTCAGTTTTGTCTCTATGGTTTGTTTCCTCTTCAAGTAGCCCAAGGAACAGACTGTGGAAAAGCACTTTCATTGAAAGTGGTTGCCAAGCTTCTAAGAAATAACGAGTTTCCGAAATACCAGCAAATATTTTTTCACCCAATCTTGATGATACTTGTTGCTAATGATCAGTACACAAATCCCACTTGGCTCACCAAATTTAGTTCTTCTAGGTTGAAACGTTCGTGTACAGTAGCAATTTTTATATTTAGGTTTCCGTCTATTCTCTCCTATATAGAAGAGATGAATTTGGAACCCTAAATCCAACATGGTTTGTCGTAGCTGTTTGAAACTTGACAAAATAAAGGAGTTCTCAGTTTTGTCTCTATGGTTTGTTTCCTCTTAAACTAGCCCTAGGCACAGACTGTGGAAAGCACTTTCATTGTGATGGTTTGTCAGGCATCTAAGAAATAACGAGTTTCCGAAATACCAGCAAATATTTTTTCACACAGTCTTGTTGACACTTGGTGGTAATGATCAGTCCACAAATCCCACTTGCCTCACCAAATTTTGTTCTTCTAGGTTGAAGCGTTCCTCTACAGTAGCAGGTTTTATATTTAGGTTTCCCTCTGTTCTCTCCTATATAGATAGATGAATTTGGAACTCTAAATCCAACATGGTTTGTAGTAGCTCTTTGAAACTTGACAAAATAGAGGAGTTCTCAGTTTTGTCTCTATTGTTTGTTTCCTCTTAAAGTAGCCCTAGGCACAGACTGTGGAAAGCACTTTCATTGAGATGGGTTGCCAAGATTCTAAGAAATAACGAGTTTCCGAAATACCAGCAAATATTTTTTCACACAATCTTGTTGATACTTGGTGGTAATGATCAGCACACAAATCCCACATTGCTCACCAAATTTTGTTCTTCTAGGTTGAAGCGTTCGTCTACAGTAGCAGTTTTTATATTTAAGTTTCTCTCTGTTCTCTCCTATATAGATAGATGAATTTGGAACTCTAAATCCAACATGGTTTGTAGTAGCTCTTTGAAATTGACAAAATAAAGGAGATCTCAGATTTGTCTCTATGGTTTGTTTCCTCTTCAAGTAGCCCTAGGCACAGACTGTGGAAAAGCACTTTCATTGAGAGGGGATGCCAAGCTTCTAAGAAATAATGAGTTTCTGAAATACCAGCAAATATTTTTTCACCCAATCTTGATGATACTTGGTGGTAATGATCAGTACACAAATCCCACTTGGCTTACCAAATTTTGTTCTTCTAGGTTGAAGCGTTCGTCTACAGTAGCAGTTTTTATATTTAGGTTTCCCTCTGTTCTCTCCTATATAGACAGATGAATTTGGAACTCTAAATCCAACATGGTTTGTAGTAGCTGTTTGAAACTTGACAAAATAGAGGAGTTCTCAGTTTTGTCTCTATGGTTTTTTTCCTCTTAAAGTAGCCCTAGGCACAGACTGTGGAAAGCACTTTCATTGAGATGGGTTGCCAAGCTTCTAAGAAATAACGAGTTTCCGAAATACCAGCAAATATTTTTTCACACAATCTTGTTGATACTTGGTGGTAATGATCAGCACACAAATCCCACATGGCTCACCAAATTTTGTTCTTCTAGGTTGAAGCGTTCATCTACAGTAGCAGTTTTTATATTTAGGTTTCTCTCTGTTCTCTCCTATATAGATAGATGAATTTGGAACTCTAAATCCAACATGGTTTGTAGTAGCTCTTTGAAATTGACAAAATAAAGGAGTTCTCAGATTTGTCTCTATGGTTTGTTTCCTCTTCAAGTAGCCCTAGGCACAGATTGTGGAAAAGCACTTTCATTGAGAGGGGTTGCCAAGCTTCTAAGAAACAACGAGTTTCCGAAATACCAGCATATATTTTTTCACCCAATCTTGATGATACTTGGTGGTAAAGATCAGTACACAAATCCCACTTGGCTTACCAAATGTTGTTCATCTAGGTTGAAGCGTTCGTCTACAGTAGCAGTTTTATATTTAGGATTCTCTCTGTTCTCTCCTATATACATAGATGAATTTGGAACTCTAAATCCAACATGCTTTGTAGTAGCTCCTTGAAACATGACAAAATAAAGGAGTTCTCAGTTTTGTCTCTATGGTTTGTTTCCTCTTCAAGTAGCCCTAGGCACAGACTGTGGAAAGCACTTTCATTGAGAGGGGTTGCCAAGCTTCTAGGAAATAACGAGTTTCCGAAATACCAGCAAATATTTTTTCACCCAATCTTGATGATACTTGTTGCTAATAATCAGTACACAAATCCCACTTGGCTCACCAAAGTTAGTTCTTCTAGGTTGAAGCGTTCGTGTACAGTAGCAGTTTTTATATTTAGGTTTCCCTCTGTTCTCTCCTATACAGATAGATGAATTTGGAACTCGAAATCCAACATGGTTTGTAGTAGCTCTTTGAAACTTGACAAAATAAAGGAGTTCTCAGTTTTGTCTCTATGGTTTGTTTCCTCTTCAAGTAGCCCTAGGCACAGACTGTGGAAAGCACTTTCATTGAGAGGGGTTGCCAAGCTTCTACGATATAACGAGTTTCCGAAATACCAGCAAATATTTTTTCACCCAATCTTAATGATACTTGGTGGTAATGATCAGTACACAAATCCCACTTGGCTCATCAAATTTTGTTCTTCTAGGTTGAAGCGTTCGTCTACAGTAGCAGTTTTTATATTTAGGTTTCCCTCTGTTCTCTCCTATATAGAAAGATGAATTTGGAACTCTAAATCCAACATGGTTTGTAGTAGCTCTTTGAAACTTGACAAAATAAAGGAGTTCTCAGTTTTGTCGCTATGGTTTGTTTCCTCTTCAAGAAGCCCTAGGCACACAATGTGGAAAAGCACTTTCATTGAGAGGGTTTGCCAAGCTTCTAAGAAATCACGAGTTTCCGAAATACCAGCAAACATTTTTTCACCCAATCTTGATGATACTTGTTGCTAATAATCAGTACACAAATCCCACTTGGCTCACCAAATTTAGTTCTTCTAGGTTGAAGCGTTCGTGTACAGTAGCAGTTTTTATATTTAGGTTTCCCTCTGTTCTCTCCTATACAGATAGATGAATTTGGAACTCTAAATCCAACATGGTTTGTAGTAGGTATTTGAAACTTGACAAAATAAAGGAGTTCTCAGTTTTGTCTCTATGGTTTGTTTCCTCTTCAAGTAGCCCTAGGCACAGTCTGTGGAAAGCACTTTCATTGAGAGGGGTTGCCAAGTCTACGAAATAACGAGTTTCCGAAATACCAGCAAATATTTTTTCACCCAATCTTGATGATACTTGGTGCTAATGATCAGTACACAAATCCCACTTGGCTTACCAAATTTTGTTCTTCTAGGTTGAAGCGTTCGTCTACAGTAACAGTTTTTATATTTAGGTTTCCCTCTGTTCTCTCCTATATAGAAAGATGAATTTGGAACTCTAATTCCAACATGGTTTGTAGTAGCTCTTTGAAACTTGAAAAAATAAAGGAGTTCTCAGTTTTGTCGCTATGGTTTGTTTCCTCTTCAAGTAGCCCTAGGCACAGACTGTGGAAAAGCACTTTCATTGAGAGGGTTTGCCTAGCTTCTAAGATATCACGAGTTTCCGAAATACCAGCAAACATTTTTTCACCCAATCTTGATGATACTTGTTGCTAATAATCAGTACACAAATCCCACTTGGCTCACCAAATTTAGTTCTTCTAGGTTGAAGCGTTCGTGTACAGTAGCAGTTTTTATATTTAGGTTTCCCTCTGTTCTCTCCTATACAGATAGATGAATTTGGAACTCTAAATCCAACATGGTTTGTAGTAGCTATTTGAAACTTGACAAAATAAAGGAGTTCTCAGTTTTGTCTCTATGGTTTGTTTCCTCTTCAAGTAGCCCTAGGCACAGACTGTGGAAAGCACTTTCATTGAGAGGGGTTGCCAAGTCTACGAAATAACGAGTTTCCGAAATACCAGCAAATATTTTTTCACCCAATCTTGATGATACTTGGTGCTAATGATCAGTACACAAATCCCACTTGGCTTACCAAATTTTGTTCTTCTAGGTTGAAGCATTCGTCTACAGTAACAGTTTTTTATTTAGGTTTCCCTCTGTTCTCTCCTATATAGAAAGATGAATTTGGAACTCTAATTCCAACATGGTTTGTAGTAGCTCTTTGAAACTTGAAAAAATAAAGGAGTTCTCAGTTTTGTCGCTATGGTTTGTTTCCTCTTCAAGTAGCCCTAGGCACAGACTGTGGAAAAGCACTTTCATTGAGAGGGTTTGCCTAGGTTCTAAGAAATCACGAGTTTCCGAAATACCAGCAAACATTTTTTCACCCAATCTTGATGATACTTGTTGCTAATAATCAGTACACAAATCCCACTTGGCTCACCAAATTTAGTTCTTCTAGGTTGAAGCGTTCGTGTACAGTAGCAGTTTTTATATTTAGGTTTCCCTCTGTTCTCTCCTATACAGATAGATGAATTTGGAACTCTAAATCCAACATGGTTTGTAGTAGCTATTTGAAACTTGACAAAATAAAGGAGTTCTCAGTTTTGTCTCTATGGTTTGTTTCCTCTTCAAGTAGCCCTAGGCACAGACTGTGGAAAGCACTTTCATTGAGAGGGGTTGCCAAGTCTACGAAATAACGAGTTTCCGAAATACCAGCAAATATTTTTTCACCCAATCTTGATGATACTTGGTGCTAATGGTCAGTACACAAATCCCACTTGGCTTACCAAATTTTGTTCTTCTAGGTTGAAGCGTTCGTCTACAGTAGCAGTTTTTATATTTAGGTTTCCCTCTGTTCTCTCCTATATAGAAAGATGAATTTGGAACTCTAATTCCAACATGGTTTGTAGTAGCTCTTTGAAACTTGAAAAAATAAAGGAGTTCTCAGTTTTGTCGCTATGGGTTGTTTCCTCTTCAAGTAGCCCTAGGCACAGACTGTGGAAAAGCACTTTCATTGAGAGGGTTTGCCAAGCTTCTAAGAAATCACGAGTTTCCGAAATACCAGCAAACATTTTTTCACCCAATCTTGATGATACTTGTTGCTAATGATCAGTACACAAATCCCACTTGGCTCACCAAATTTTGTTCTTCTAGGTTGAAGCGTTCGTCTACAGTACAGTTTTTATATTTAGGTTTCCCTCTGTTCTCTCCTATATAGAAAGATGAATTTGGAACTCTAAATCCAACATGGTTTGTAGTAGCTCTTTGAAACTTGAAAAAAAAGAGGAGTTCTCAGTTTTGTCTCTATGGTTTGTTTCCTATTAAAGTAGCCCTAGGCACAGACTGTGGAAAGCACTTTCATTGAGATTGGTTGCTAAGCTTCTAAGAAATAACGAGTTTCCGAAATACCAGCAAATAATTCTTCACCGAATCTTGATGATACTTGGTGGTAATGATCAGTACACAAATCCCACTTGCCTCACCAAATTTTGTTCTGCTAGGTTGAAGCGATCGTCTACAGTAGCAGTTTTTATATTTAGGTTTCTCTCTGTTCTCTCCTATATAGATAGATGAATTTGGAACTCTAAATCCAACATGGTTTGTAGTAGCTCTTTGAAACTTGACAAAATAAAGGAGTTCTCAGATTTGTCTCTATGGTTTGTTTCCTCTTCAAGTAGCCCTAGGCACAGACTGTGGAAAAGCACTTTCATTGAGAGGGGTTGCCAAGCTTCTAAGAAATAACGAGTTTCCGAAATACCAGCAAATATTTTTTCACCCAATCTTGATGATACTTGGTGGTAATGATCAGTACACAAATCCCACTTGGCTTACCAAATTTTCTTCTTCCAGGTTGAAGCGTTCGTCTACAGCAGCAGTTTTTATATTTAGGATTCTCTCTGTTCTCTCCTATATAGATAGATGAATTTGGAACTCTAAATTCAACATGCTTTGTAGTAGCTCCTTGAAAATTGACAAAATAAAGGAGTTCTCAGTTTTGTCTCTATGGTTTGTTTCCTCTTCAAGTAGCCCTAGGAACAGACTGTGGAAAAGAACTTTCATTGAAAGGGGTTGCCAATCTTCTAAGAAATAACGAGTTTCCGAAATACCAGCAAATATTTTTTCACCCAATCTTGATGATACTTGTTGCTAATGATCAGTAGACAAATCCCACTTGGCTCACCAAATTTAGTTCTTCTAGGTTGAAACGTTCGTGTACAGTAGCAATTTTTATATTTAGGTTTCCGTCTTTTCACTCCTATATAGATAGATGAATTTGGAACCCTAAATCCAACATGGTTTGTCGTAGCTGTTTGAAACTTGACAAAATAAAGGAGTTCTCAGTTTTGTCTCTATGGTTTGTTTCCTCTTAAACTAGCCTTAGGCACAGACTGTGGAAAGCACTTTCATTGTGATGGGTTGTCAAGCATCTAAGAAATAACGAGTTTCCGAAATACCAGCAAATATTTTTTCACACAATCTTGTTGATACTTGGTGGTAATGATCAGTACACAAATCCCACTTGGCTTACCAAATTTTGTTCTTCTAGGTTGAAGCGTTCGTCTACAGTAGCAATTTTTATATTTAGGTTTCCCTCTGTTCTCTCCTATATAGAAAGATGAATTTGGAACTCTAAATCAAACATGGTTTGTAGTAGCTCTTTGAAACTTGAAAAAATAAAGGAGTTCTCAGTTTTGTCTCTATGGTTTGTTTCCTCTTCACGTAGCCCTAGGCACAGACTGTGGAAAGCACTTTCATTGAGAGGGGTTGCCAAGCTTCTACGAAATAACGAGTTTCCGAAATACCAGCAAATATTTTTTCACCCAATCTTGATGATACTTGGTGGTAATGATCAGTACACAAATCCCACTTGGCTCACCAAATTTTGTTCTTCTAGGTTGAAGCGTTCGTCTACAGTAGCAGTTTTATATTTAGGTTTCCCTCTGTTCTCTCCTATATAGATAGATGAATTTGGAACTCTAAATCCAACATGGTTTGTAGTAGCTCTTTGAAACTTGAAAAAAAAGAGGAGTTCTCAGTTTTGTCTCTATGGTTTGTTTCCTATTAAAGTAGCCCTAGGCACAGACTGTGGAAAGCACTTTCATTGAGATTGGTTGCCAAGCTTCTAAGAAATAACGAGTTTCCGAAATACCAGCAAATATTTCTTCACCCAAACTTGATGATACTTGGTGGTAGTGATCAGTACACAAATCCCACTTGCCTCACCAAATTTTGTTCTGCTAGGTTGAAGCGTTCGTCTACAGTAGCAGTTTTTATATTTAGGTTTCTCTCTGTTCTATCCTATATAGATAGATGAATTTGGAACTCTAAATCCAACATGTTTTGTAGTAGCTCTTTGAAACTTGACAAAATAAAGGAGTTCTCAGATTTGTCTCTATGGTTTGTTTCCTCTTCAAGTAGCCTAGGCACAGACTGTGGAAAAGCACTTTTATTGAGAGGGGTTGCCAAGCTTCTAAGAAATAACGAGTTTCCGAAATACCAGCAAATATTTTTTCACCCAATCTTGATGATACTTGGTGGTAATGATCAGTACACAAATCCAACTTGGCTTACCAAATTTTGTTCTTCTAGGTTGAAGCGTTCGTCTACAGTAGCAGTATTTATATTTAGGTTTCCCTCTGTTCTCTCCTATATAGATAGATGAATTTGGAACTCTAAATCCAACATGGTTTGTAGTAGCTCTTTGAAACTTGACAAAATAGAGGAGTTCTCAGTTTTGTCTCTATGGTTTGTTTCCTCTTAGGTAGCCCTAGGCACAGACTGTGGAAAAGCACTTTCATTGAGAGGGGTTGCCAAGCTTCTAGGAAATAACGAGTTTCCGAAATACCAGCAAATATTTTTTCACCCAATCTTAATGATACTTGTGGCTAATAATCAGTACACAAATCCCACTTGGCTCACCAAATTTAGTTCATCTAGATTGAAGCGTTCGTGTACAGTAGCAGTTTTTATATTTAGGTTTCCCTCTGTTCTCTCCTATACAGATAGATGAATTTGGAACTCTAAATCCAACATGGTTTGTAGTAGCTATTTGAAACTTGACAAAATAAAGGAGTTCTCAGTTTTGTCTCTATGGTTTGTTTCCTCTTCAAGTAGCCCTAGGCACAGACTGTGGAAAGCACTTTCATTGAGAGGGGTTGCCAAGTCTACGAAATAACGAGTTTCCGAAATACCAGCAAATATTTTTTCACCCAATCTTGATGATACTTGGTGCTAATGGTCAGTACACAAATCCCACTTGGCTTACCAAATTTTGTTCTTCTAGGTTGAAGCGTTCGTCTACAGTAGCAGTTTTTATATTTAGGTTTCCCTCTATTCTCTCCTATATAGAAAGATGAATTTGGAACTCTATTTCCAACATGGTTTGTAGTAGCTCTTTGAAACTTGAAAAAATAAAGGAGTTCTCAGTTTTGTCGCTATGGGTTGTTTCCTCTTCAAGTAGCCCTAGGAACAGACTGTGGAAAAGCACTTTCATTGAGAGGGTTTGCCAAGCTTCTAAGAAATCACGAGTTTCCGAAATACCAGGAAACATTTTTTCACCCAATCTTGATGATACTTGTTGCTAATGATCAGTACACAAATCCCACTTGGCTCACCAAATTTTGTTCTTCTAGGTTGAAGCGTTCGTCTACAGTACAGTTTTTATATTTAGGTTTCCCTCTGTTCTCTCCTATATAGAAAGATGAATTTGGAACTCTAATTCCAACATGGTTTGTAGTAGCTCTTTGAAACTTGAAAAAATAAAGGAGTTCTCAGATTTTTCTCTATGGTTTGTTTCCTCTTCAAGTAGCCCTAGGCACAGACTGTGGAAAAGCACTTTCATTGAGAGCGATTCCCAAGCTTATAAGAAATCACGAGTTTCCGAAATACCAGCAAATATTTTTTCACCCAATCTTGATGACACTTGGTGGTAATGATCAGTACACAAATCCCACGTGGCTCACCAAATTTTGTTCTTCTTGGTTGAAGCGTTCGTCTATAGTAGCAGTTTTTATATTTAGGTTTCACTCTGTTCTCTCATATATAGATAGATGAATTTGGAACTCTAAATCCAACATGGTTTGTAGTAGCTCTTTGATACTTGACAAAATAAAGGAGTTCTCAGTTTTGTCTCTATGGTTTGTTTCCTCTTCAAGTAGCCCTAGGCACAGACTGTGGAAAGCACTTTCATTGAGATGGGTTGCCAAGCTTCTAAGAAATAACGAGTTTCCGAAATACCAGCAAATATTTTTTCACACAATCTTGTTGATACTTGGTGGTAATGATCAGTACACAAATCCCACTTGGCTCACCAAATTTTGTTCTTCTAGGTTGAAGCGTTCGTCTACAGTACAGTTTTTGTATTTAGGTTTCTCTCTGTTCTCTCCTATATAGATAGATGAATTTGGAACTCTAAATCCAACATGGTTTGTAGTAGCTCTTTGAAACTTGACAAAATAAAGGAGTTCTCAGATTTCTCTCTATGGTTTGTTTCCTCTTCAAGTAGCCCTAGGCACAAACTGGGGAAAAGCACTTTCATTGAGAGGGGTTGCCAAGCTTCTAGGAAATAACGAGTTTCCGAAATACCAGCAAATATTTTTTCACCCAATCTTGATGATACTTGTTGCTAATAATCAGTACACAAATCCCACTTGGCTCACCAAATTTAGTTCTTCTATGTTGAAGCGTTCGTGTACAGTAGCAGTTTTTATATTTAGGTTTCCCTCTGTTCTCTCCTATACAGATAGATGAATTTGGAACTCTAAATCCAACATGGTTTGTAGTAGCTCTTTGAAACTTGACAAAATAAAGGAGTTCTCAGTTTTGTCTCTATGGTTTGTTTCCTCTTCAAGTAGCCCTAGGCACAGACTGTGGAAAGCACTTTCATTGAGAGGGGTTGCCAAGCTTCTACCAAATAACGAGTTTCCGAAATACCAGCAAATATTTTTTCACCCAATCTTGATGATACTTGGTGGTAATGATCAGTACACAAATCCCACTTGGCTCATCAAATTTTGTTCTTCTAGGTTGAAGCGTTCGTCTACAGTAGCAGTTTTTATATTTAGGTTTCCCTCTGTTCTCTCCTATATAGAAAGATGAATTTGGAACTCTAAATCCAACATGGTTTGTAGTAGCTCTTTGAAACTTCACAAAATAAAGGAGTTCTCAGTTTTGTCGCTATGGTTTGTTTCCTCTTCAAGAAGCCCTAGGCACAGACTTTGGAAAAGCACTTTCATTGAGAGGGTTTGCCAAGCTTCTAAGAAATCACGAGTTTCCGAAATACCAGCAAACATTTTTTCACCCAATGTTGATGATACTTGTTGCTAATAATCAGTACACAAATCCCACTTGGCTCACCAAATTTTGTTCTTCCAGGTTGAAGCGTTCGTGTACAGTAGCAGTTTTTATATTTAGGTTTCCCTCTGTTCTCTCCTATATAGATAGATGAATTTGGAACTCTAAATCCAACATGGTTTGTAGTAGCTCTTTGAAACTTGAAAAAAAAGAGGAGTTCTCAGTTTTGTCTCTATGGTTTGTTTCCTGTTCAAGTAGCACTAGGCACAGACTCTAGAAAAGCACTTTCATTGAGAGGGGTTGCCAAGCTTCTAAGAAATAACGAGTTTCCGAAATACCAGCAAATATTTTTTCACCCAATCTTGATGATACTTGGTGGTAATGATCAGTACACAAATCCCACTTGGCTTACCAAATTTTCTTCTTCCAGGTTGAAGCGTTCGTCTACAGTAGCAGTTTTTATATTTAGGATTCTCTCTGTTCTCTCCTATATAGATAGATGAATTTGGAACTCTAAATTCAACATGCTTTGTAGTAGCTCCTTGAAAATTGACAAAATAAAGGAGTTCTCAGTTTTGTCTCTATGGTTTGTTTCCTCTTCAAGTAGCCCTAGGAACAGACTGTGGAAAAGCACTTTCATTGAAAGGGGTTGCCAATCTTCTAAGAAATAACGAGTTTCCGAAATACCAGCAAATATTTTTTCACCCAATCTTGATGATACTTGTTGCTAATGATCAGTAGACAAATCCCACTTGGCTCACCAAATTTAGTTCTTCTAGGTTGAAACGTTCGTGTACAGTAGCAATTTTTTATATTTAGGTTTCTGTCTGTTCTCTCCTATATAGATAGATGAATTTGGAACCCTAAATCCAACATGGTTTGTCGTAGCTGTTTGAAACTTGACAAAATAAAGGAGTTCTCAGTTTTGTCTCTATGGTTTGTTTCCTCTTAAACTAGCCCTAGGCACAGACTGTGGAAAGCACTTTCATTGTGATGGGATGTCAAGCATCTAAGAAATAACGAGTTTCCGAAATACCAGCAAATATTTTTTCACACAATCTTGTTGATACTTGGTGGTAATGATCAGTACACAAATCCCACTTGGCTTACCAAATTTTGTTCTTCTGGGTTGAAGCGTTCGTCTAAAGTAGCAATTTTTATATTTAGGTTTCCCTCTGTTCTCTCCTATATAGAAACATGAATTTGGAACTCTAAATCCAACATGGTTTGTAGTAGCTCTTTGAAACTTGACAAAATAGAGGAGTTCTCAGTTTTGTCTCTATGGTTTGTTTCCTCTTAAAGTAGCCCTAGGCACAGACTGTGGAAAACACTTTCATTGAGATGGGTTGCCAAGCTTCTAAGAAATAACGAGTTTCCGAAATACCAGCAAATATTTTTTCACACAATCTTGTTGATACTTGGTGGTAATGATCAGCACACAAATCCCACATGGCTCACCAATTTTTTTTTCTAGGTTGAAGCGTTCGTCTACAGTAGCAGTTTATGTATTTAGGTTTCTCTTTGTTCTCTCCTATATAGATAGATGAATTTGGAACTCTAAATCCAACATGGTTTGTAGTAGCTCATTGAAATTGACAAAATAAAGGAGTTCTCAGATTTGTCTCTATGGTTTGTTTCCTCTTCAAGTAGCCCTAGGCACAGACTGTGGAAAAGCACTTTCATTGAGAGGGGTTGCCAAGCTTCTAAGAAATAACGAGTTTCTGAAATACCAGCAAATATTTTTTCACCCAATCTTGATGATACTTGGTGGTAATGATCAGTACACAAATCCCACTTGGCTTACCAAATTTTGTTCTTCTAGGTTGAAGCGTTCGTCTACAGTAGCAGTTTTTATATTTAGGTTTCCCTCTGTTCTCTCCTATATAGATAGATGAATTTGGAACTCTAAATCCAACATGGTTTGTAGTAGCTCTTTGAAGCTTGACAAAATAGAGGAGTTCTCAGTTTTGTCTCTATGGTTTGTTTCCTCTTAAAGTAGCCCTAGGCACAGACTGTGGAAAGCACTTTCATTGAGATGGGTTGCCAAGCTTCTAAGAAATAACGAGTTACCGAAATACCAGCAAATATTTCTTCACCGAATCTTGATGATACTTGGTGGTAATGATCAGTACACAAATCCCACTTGCCTCACCAAATTTTGTTCTGCTAGGTTGAAGCGTTCGTCTACAGTAGCAGTTTTTATATTTAGGTTTCTCTCTGTTCTCTCCTATATAGATAGATGAATTTGGAACTCTAAATCCAACATGTTTTGTAGTAGCTCTTTGAAACTTGACAAAATAAAGGAGTTCTCAGATTTGTCTCTATGGTTTGTTTCCTCTTCAAGTAGCCCTAGGCACAGACTGTGGAAAAGCACTTTCATTGAGAGGGGTTGCCAAGCTTCTAAGAAATAACGAGTTTCCGAAATACCAGCAAATATGTTTTCACCCAATCTTCATGATACTTGTTGCTAATGATCAGTAGACAAATCCCACTTGGCTCACCAAATTTAGTTCTTCTAGGTTGAAACGTTCGTGTACAGTAGCAATTTTTATATTTAGGTTTCCGTCTGTTCTCTCCTATATAGATAGATGAATTTGGAACCCTAAATCCAACATGGTTTGTCGTAGCTGTTTGAAACTTGACAAAATAAAGGAGTTCTCAGTTTTGTCTCTATGGTTTGTTTCCTCTTAAACTAGCCCTAGGCACAGACTGTGGAAAGCACTTTCATTGTGATGGGTTGTCAAGCATCTAAGAAATAACGAGTTTCCGAAATACCAGCAAATATTTTTTCACACAATCTTGTTGATACTTGGTGGTAATGATCAGTACACAAATCCCACTTGGCTTACCAAATTTTGTTCTTCTAGGTTGAAGCGTTCGTCTACAGTAGCAATTTTTATATTTAGGTTTCCCTCTGTTCTCTCCTATATAGAAAGATGAATTTGGAACTCTAAATCCAACATGGTTTGTAGTAGCTCTTTGAAACTTGACAAAATAGAGGAGTTCTCAGTTTTGTCTCTATGGTTTGTTTCCTCTTAAAGTAGCCCAAGGCACAGACTGTGGAAAGCACTTTCATTGAGATGGGTTGCCAAGCTTCTAAGAAATAACGAGTTTCCGAAATACCAGCAAATATTTTTTCACACAATCTTGTTGATACTTGGTGGTAATGATCAGCACACAAATCCCACATGGCTCACCAATTTTTTTTTTCTAGGTTGAAGCGTTCGTCTACAGTAGCAGTTTATATATTTAGGTTTCTCTTTGTTCTCTCCTATATAGATAGATGAATTTGGAACTCTAAATCCAACATGGTTTGTAGTAGCTCATTGAAATTGACAAAATAAAGGAGTTCTCAGATTGTCTCTATGGTTTGTTTCCTCTTCAAGTAGCCCTAGGCACAGACTGTGGAAAAGCACTTTCATTGAGAGGGGTTGCCAAGCTTCTAAGAAATAACGAGTTTCTGAAATACCAGCAAATATTTTTTCACCCAATCTTGATGATACTTGGTGGTAATGATCAGTACACAAATCCCACTTGGCTTACCAAATTTTGTTCTTCTAGGTTGAAGCATTCGTCTACAGTAGCAGTTTTTATATTTAGGTTTCCCTCTGTTCTCTCCTATATAGATAGATGAATTTGGAACTCTAAATCCAACATGGTTTGTAGTAGCTCTTTGAAACTTGACAAAATAGAGGAGTTCTCAGTTTTGTCTCTATGGTTTGTTTCCTCTTAAAGTAGCCCTAGGCACAGACTGTGGAAAGCACTTTCATTGAGATGGGTAGCCAAGCTTCTAAGAAATAACGAGTTTCCGAAATACCAGCAAATATTTTTTCAGACAATCTTGTTGATACTTGGTGGTAATGATCAGCACACAAATCCCACATGGCTCACCAAATTTTGTTCTTCTAGGTTGAAGCGTTCATCTACAGTAGCAGTTTTTATATTTAGGTTTCTCTCTGTTCTCTACTATATAGATAGATGAATTTGGAACTCTAAATCCAACATGTTTTGTACTAGCTCTTTGAAATTGACAAAATAAAGGAGTTCTCAGATTTGTCTCTATGGTTTGTTTCCTCTTCAAGTAGCCCTAGGCACAGATTGTGGAAAAGCACTTTCATTGAGAGGGGTTGCCTAGCTTCTTAGAAACAACGAGTTTCCGAAATACCAGCATATATTTTTTCACCCAATCTTGATGATACTTGGTGGTAAAGATCAGTACACAAATCCCACTTGGCTTACCAAATGTTGTTCTTCTAGGTTGAAGCGTTCGTCTACAGTAGCAGTTTTATATTTAGGATTCTCTCTGTTCTCTCCTATATAGATAGATGAATTTGGAACTCTAAATCCAACATGCTTTGTAGTAGCTCCTTGAAACTTGACAAAATAAAGGAGTTCTCAGTTTTGTCTCTATTGTTTGTTTCCTCTTCAAGTAGCCCTAGGAACAGACTGTGGAAAAGCACTTTCATTGAGAGGGGTTGCCAAGCTTCTAAGAAATAACGAGTTTCCGAAATACCAGCAAATATTTTTTCACCCAATCTTGACGATACTTGTTGCTAATGATCAGTACACAAATCCCACTTGGCTCACCAAATTTAGTTCTTCTAGGTTGAATCGTTCGTGTACAGTAGCAATTTTTATATTTAGGTTTCCCTCTGTTCTCTCCTATATAGATAGATGAATTTGGAGCTCTAAATCCAACATGGTTTGTAGTAGCTGTTTGAAACTTGACAAAATAAAGTAGTTCTCAGTTTTGTCTCTATAGTTTGTTTCCTTTTAAAGTAGTCCTAGGCACAGACTGTGGAAAGCACTTTCATTGTGATGGGTTGTCAAGCTTCTAAGAAATAACGAGTTTGCGAAATACCAGCAAATATTTTTTCACACAATCTTGTTGATACTTGGTGGTAATGATCAGTACACAAATCCCACTTGCCTCACCAAATTTTGTTCTTCTAGGTTGAAGCGTTCGTCTACAGTAGCAGTTTTTATATTTAGGTTTCCCTCTGTACTCTCCTATATAGATAGATGAATTTAGAAATCTAAATCCAACATGCTTTGTAGTAGCTCCTTGAAACTTGACAAAATAAAT
>NW_027512567.1:421017-453531 GCF_048772815.1 Callospermophilus lateralis
CAATGAAAGTGCTTTTCCACAGTCTGTTCCTAGGGGTACTTGAAGAGAAAACAAACAATTGAGACAAAACTGAGAACTCTTTATTTTGTCAAGTTTCAAAGTGCTACTGCAAACCATGTTGGACTTAGAGTTCCAAATTCATCTATCTCTATAGGAGAGAACAGAGGGAAACCTATATATAAAAACAGCTACAGTAGACGAACGCTTCATCCTAGAAGATCAAAATTTGGTGAGCCAAGTGGGATGTGTGTACCGATCATTACCACCACGTATCATCAACATTGGGTGAAAAAATATTTGCTGGTATTTTGGAAAGTCGTAATTTCTTGGAAGCTTGGCAACCCCTTTCAATGAAAGTGCTTTTCCAGAGTTTCTGCTTAGGGCTACATGAAGCGAAAACAAATCATAGAGACAATACTGAGAACTTCTTTATTTTGTCAAGTTTCAAAGAGCTACTACAAACCATATTTGATTTAGAGTTCGAACTTCATCTATCTATATAGGAGAGAACAGAGTGAAACCTAAATATAAAAACTGCTACTGTAGACGAATGCTTCAACCTAGAAGATCAAAATTTGGTGAGCCAAGTGGGATTTGTGTACTGATCATTACCACGAAGTGTCATCAAGATTGCGTGAAAAAATATTTGCTGGTATTTCGGAAACTCGTTATTTCTTAGAAGCTTGGTAACCCCACTCAATGAAAGTGCTTTTCCACAGTCTGTTCCTAGGGCTACTTGAAGAGGAAACAATCCATAGAGACAAAACCGAGAACTCCTTCTTTTGTCAAGTTTCAAAGAGCTACTACAAACCATGTTGGATTTAGAGTTTCAAATTCATCTATCTATATAGCAGAGAACAAAGTGAAACCTAAATATTAAAACTGCAACTGTAGACGAACGCTTCAACCTAGAAGAACAAAATTTGGTGAGCCAAGTGGGATTTTTGTACCGATCATTACCCCCACGTATCATCAACATCGGTTCAAAAAATATTTGCTGGTATTTCATAAACTCGTAAACCTTGGAAGCTTGGCAACCCCTCTCAATGAAAGTGCTTTTCCACAGTCTCTGCTTAGAGCTACTTGAAGCAGAAACAAATCATAGAGACAAAACTGAAAACTCCTTTATTTTGTCAAGTTTCAAAGAGCTACTACAAACCATATTGGATTTAGAGTTCCAAATTCATCTATCTATATAGGAGAGAACAGAGTGAAACCTAAATATAAAAACTGCTACTGTAGACAAACGCTTCAACCTAGAAGAACAAAATTTGGTAAGCCAAGTGGGATTTGTGTACCGATCATTATCACCATGTATCATCAAGATTGGGTGAAAAAATATTTGCTGGTATTTAGGAAACTCGTTATTTCTTAGAAGCTTGGCAACCCCTCTCAATGAAAGTGCTTTTCCACAGTCTGTGCCTAGGACTACTAAAAGAGGAAACAAAACATAGAGACAAAACTGAGACTCTTTTATTTTGTCAAGTTTCAAATAGCTACTACAAACCATGTTGGATTTAGAGTTCCAAATTCATCTATCTATTTAGGAGAGAACAGAGTGAAACCTAAATATAAAAACTGCTACTGTAGACGAACGCTTCAACCTAGAAGAACCAAATTTGTTGAGCCAAGTGGGATTTGTGTACCGATCTTCACCACCACGTATCATCAAGATTGGGTGAAAAAATATTTGTTGGTAATTCGGAAATTCGTTATTTCTTAGAAGCTTTGCAAGTGGGATTTGTGTACCGATCATTACCACCAAGTATCATCAAGATTGAGTGAAAAAATATTTGCTGGTATTTCGGAAACTCGTTATTTCTTAAAGCTTGGCAACCCCTCTCAATGAAAGTGCTTTCCATAGTCTGTGCCTAGGGCTACTTGAAGAGGAAACAAACCATAGAGACAAAACTGAGAACTCCTTTATTTTGTCAAGTTTCAAAGAGCTACGTCAAACCATGTTGGATTTAGAGTTCCAAATTCATCTATCTATATAGGAGAGAACAGAGTGAAACCTAAAAATATAAACTGCTACTGAAAACGAACGCTTCAACCTAGAAGAACAAAATTTGGTGAGTCAAGTGGGATTTGTGTACTGATCGTAAACACCAAGTATGATCAAGACTGGGTGAAAAAATATTTGCTGGTATTTCGGAACCTCGTTATTTTTTAGAAGCTTGGCAACCCCTCTCAATGAAAGTGCTTTTCCACCGTGGGTGCCTAGGTCTAATTGAAGAGGAAACACACTATAGAGACAAAACTGAGAACTCCTTTATTTTGTCAAGTTTCAAAGAGCTACTACAAACCATGTTGGATTTATAGTTCCAAATTCATCTATCTATATAGCAGAGAACAGAGTAAAACCTAAGTATAAAAACTGCTACTGTAGATGAACGCTTCAACCTAGAAGAACAAAATTTGTTGACCCAAGTGCGATTTGTGTACTGATCATTACCAACAAGTGTCATCAAGATTGCGTGAAATAATATTTGCTGGTATTTCGGAAACTCGTTATTTCTTAGAAGCTTGGCAACCCCACTCAATGAAAGTGCTTTTCCACAGTCTGTTCCTAAGGGTACTTGAAGAGGAAACAAACCATAGAGACAAAACTGAGAACTCCTTTATTTTGTCAAGTTTCAAAGAGCTACTACAAACCATGTTGGATTCAGAGTTCCAAATTCATCTATCTATATACGAGAGAACAGAGTGAAACCTAAATATAAAAATTGCTACTGTAGAGGAACGCTTCAACCTAGAAGAATATAATTTGGTGAGCCAAGTGGGATTTGTGTACTGATCATCACCAACAAGTATCATCAAGATTGGGCGAAAAAATATTTGCTGGTATTTCGGAAACTCGTTATTTCTTAGAAGCTTGGCAACCCCTCTCAATGAAAGTGCTTTTCCACAGTCTGTTCCTTGGGGTACTTGAAGAGGAAACAAACCATAGAGACAAAACTGAGAACTCCTTTATTTTGTCAAGTTTCAAAGAGCTACTAAAAACCATGTTGGATTTAGAGTTCCAAATTCATCTATCTATTTAGGAGAGAACAGAGTGAAACCAAAAATAAAAACTGCTACTGAAAACGAACGCTTCATCCTAGAAGAACAAAATTTGGTGAGCCAAGTGGGATTTGTGGACTTGTCATTACCACCACATATCATCAAGATTCGGTGAAAAAATATTTGCTGGTATTTCAGAAACTCGTAATTTCTTAGAAGATTGACAACCCCTCTCAATGAAAGTGCTTTTTTACAGTCTCTGCTTAGGGCTACTTGAATCGGAAACAAATCATAGAGACAATACTGAGAACTTCTTTGTTTTGTCAAGTTTCAAAGAGCTACTACAAACCATATTTGATTTAGAGTTCGAACTTCATCTATCTATATAGGAGAGAACAGAGTGAAACCTAAATATAAAAACTGCTACTGTAGACGAATGCTTCAACCTAGAAGATCAAAATTTGGTGAGCCATGTGGGATTTGTGTACTTGTCCTTACCACCAAGTATCATCAAGATTGGGTGAAAAAATATTTGCTGGTATTTCAGAAACTCGTAATTTCTTGGAATCTGGGCAACCCCTCTCAATGAATGTGCTTTTCCACAGTCACTGCTTAGGGCTACTTGAAGCGGCATCAAATCATAGAGACAAAACAGAGAACTCCTTTATTTTGTCAAGTTTCAAAGAGCTACTACAAACCATGTTGGATTTAGAGTTCCAAATTCATCAATCTATATAGGAGAGAACAGAGTGAAACCTAAATATAAAAATTGCTAGTGTAGACGAACGCTTCAACGTAGAAGAACAAAATTTGGTGAGCCAAGTGGGATTTGTGTACTGATCATCACCACCAAGTATCATCAAGATTAGTAGAAAAAATATTGGCTGGTATTTCGGAAACTCGTTATTTCTTAGTAGCTTGGCAACCCCACTCAATGAAAGTGCTTTTCCACAGTCTGTTCCTAGGGGTACTTGAAGAGGAAACAAACCATAGAGACAAAACTGAGAACTCCTTTATTTTTTCAAGTTTCAAAGAGCTACTACAAACCATGTTGGATTTAGAGTTCCAAATTCATCTATCTATATAGGAGAGACCAGAGTGAAACCTAAAAATAAAAACTGCTACTGAAAACGAACGCATCAACCTAGAAGAACAAAATTTGGTGAGCCAAGTGGGATTTGTGTACTGATCATTACCACCAAGTATCATCAAGATTGGGTGAAAAACTATTTGCTGTTATTTTGGAAACTCGTAATTTCTTGGAATCTTGGCAACCCCTCTCACTGAATGTGATTTTCCACAGTCACTGCTTAGGGCTACTTGAAGCGGAAACAAAACATAGAGACAAAACTGAGAACTACTTTATTTTGTCAAGTTTTAAAAGAGCTTCTGCAAACCATATTGGATTTAGCGTTCCAAATTCATCTATCTATATAGGAGAGAACAGAGTGAAACCTAAATATAAATACTGCTACTCTAGACGAACGCTTCAACCTAGAAGAACAAAATTTGGTGAGCCAAGTTGGATTTGTGGACCGCTCATCACCACCAAGTATCATCAAGATTGGGTGAAAAAATATTTGCTGTTATTCCGGAAACTCGTAATATCTTGGAAGCGTGGCAACCCCTCTCAATGAAAGTGCTTTTCCACAGTCATTGCCTAGGGCTACTTAAAGAGGAAACAATCCATAGAGACAAAACTGAGACCTCCTTTATTTTTTCAAGTTTCAAAGAGCTACTACAAACCATGTTGGATTTAGAGTTCCAAATTTATCTATCTATATAGGAGAGAACAGAGTGAAACCTAAACATAAAAACTGCTACTGTAAACGAATGCTTCAAACTAGAACAAAATATGGTGAGACACGTGGGATTTGTGTACTGATCATTACCACCAAGTATCATCAAGATTGGGTGAAAAAATATTTGCTGGTATTTCGGAAACTCGTTATTTCTTAGAAGCTTGGCAACCCCTCTCAATGAAAGTGCTTTTCCACAGTCTGTGCCTAGGGCTACTTGAAGAGGAAACAAAACATAGAGACAAAACTGAGAACTACTTTATTTTGTCAAATTTCAAAGAGCTACTGCAAACCATGTTGAATTTAGAGTTCCAAATTCATCTATCTATATAGGAGAGAACAGAGATAAACCTAAATATAAAAAATGCTACAATAGATGAACGCTTCAACCTAGAAGAACAAAATTTGGTGAGCTTAGTTTGATTTGTTTACCGACCATCATCACCAAGTATCATCAAGATTGGGTAAAAAAATATTTGCTGGTTTTTCGGAAACTCGTTCTTTCTTAGAAGCTTGGCAACTCCTCTCAATGAAAGTGCTTTTCCACAGTCTGTGCCTAGGGCTACTTGAAGAGGAAACAAACCATAGAGACAAAACTGAGAGCTCCTTTATTTTGTCAAGTTTCAAAGAGCCACTACAAACCGTGTTGGATTTAGAGTTCCACACTCATCTATCTATATAGCAGAGAACAGAGTGAAACCTAAACATAAAAACTGCTACTGTAGACGAACGCTTCAACCAGAAGAACAAAATTTGGAGAGCCAAGTTGGATTTGTGTACTGATCATTACCACCAAGTATCACCAAGATTGGGTGAAAAAATATTTGCTAGTATTTCGAAAACTCGTAATTTCTTGGAAGCTTGGCAACCCCTCTCAATGAAAGTGCTTTTCCACAGTCTCTGCTTAGGGCTACATGAAGCGCAAACAAATCATAGAGACAAAACTGAGAACTCCTTTATTTTGTCAAGATTCAAATAGCTACTACAAACCATGTTGGATTTAGAGTTCCAAATTCATCTATCTATTTAGGAGAGAACAGAGTGAAATCTAAATATAAAAACTGCTACTGTAGACAAACGCTTCAACCTAGAAGAACAAAATTTGGTGAGCCAAGTGGGATTTGTGTACCGATCATCACCACCAAGTATCATCAAAATTCGGTGAAAAAATATTTGCTGGTATTTCGGAAACTCGTTATTTCTTAGAAGCTTGGCAACCCACCTCAATGAAAGTGCTTTTCCACAGTCAGTGCCTAGGACTACTTGAAGAGGAAACAATCCATATAGACAAAACTGAGAACTCCTTTATTTTGTCACGTTTCAAAGAGCTACTGCAAACCACATTGGATTTAGCGTTCCAAATTTATCTATCTGTATAGGAGAGAACAGAGTGAAACCTAAATATAAAAACTGCTACTGTAGACGAACGCTTCAACCTAGAAGAACCAAATTTGGTGAGTCAAGTTGGATTTGTGGACCGCTCATCACCACCAAGTATCATCAAGATTGGGTGAAAAAATATTTGCTGGTATTTCAGAAACTCGTTATTTCTTAGAAGCTTGGCAACCCCTCTCAATGAAAGTGCTTTTCCACAGTCTGTGCCTAGGGCTACTTGAAGAGGAAACAAACCATAGAGACAAAACTGATAACTCCTTTACTTTGTCAAGTTTCAAAGAGCCACTACAAACCATGTTGGATTTAGAGTTCCAAATTCATCTATTTATATAGGAGAGAACAGAGTGAAACTTACATATAAAAACTGCTACTGAAAACGAATGCATCAACATAGAATAACAAAATTTGGTGAGTCAAGTGGGATTTTTGTACGATCATTACCACCAAGTATCATCAAGATTGGGTGAAAAAATATTTGCTGGTATTTCAGAAACTCGTAATTTCTTGGAAGCTTGACAACCTCTCTCAATGAAAGTGGTTTTCCACCATTTGTGCCTGGGGCTAATTGAAGAGGAAACAAACCATAGAGACAAAACTGAGAACTCCTTTATTTTGTCAAGTTCAAAGAGCCACTACAAACCATGTTGGATTTAGATTTCCAAATTCATCTATCTATATACGAGAGAACAGAGTGAAACCTAAACATAAAAACTGCTACTGTAGACGAACGCTTCAACCTAGAAGAACAAAATTTGGTGAGCCAAGTGGCATTTGTGTACTGATCATTACCACTCAGTATCATCAAGATTGGGTGAAAATATATTTGCTGGTGTTTCGGAAACTCCTTAATTCTTAGAATCTTCTCAACCCATCTCCATGAAAGTGCTTTTTCACAGTCTGTGCCTAGGGATACTTGAAGAGGAAACAAACCATAGAGACAAAACTGAGAACTCCTTTATTTTGTCAAGTTACAAAGAGCTACTACAAACCATGTTGGATTTAGAGTTCCAAATTCAAGTATCTATATAGGAGAGAACAGAGGGCAACCTAAAAATAAAAACTGCTACTGTAAACGAACGCTTCAACCTAGAAGAAGAAAATTTGGTGAGCCAAGTGGGATTTGAGTGCTGATCATTACCACAAAGTATCATCAAGATTGGGTGAAAAAAATATTTCCTGGTATTTCGGAAACTCGTTATTTTTTAGAAGCTTGGCAACCCCTCTCAATGAAAGTGCTTTTACACAGTCTGTGCCTAGGGCTACTTGAAGAGAAAACAAACCATAGAGCCAAAACTGAGAACTCCTTTATTTTGTCAAGTTTCAAAGAGCTATCACACAACATGTTGGATTTAGAGTTCCAAATTCATCTCTCTTTATAGGAGAGAACAGAGTGAAACCTAAATATTAAAATTGCTACTGTAGATGAATGCTTCAACCTAGAAGAACAAAATTTGGTGAGCCAAGTGGGATTTGTGTACAGATCATTACCACCAAGTATCATCGACATTGGGTAAAAAAATATTTGCTGGTAATTCGAAAACTCATTATTTCTTTGAAGCTTGGCAACCCCTCTCAATGAAAGTGCTTTTCCACAGTCTGTGCCTAGGACTACTTGAAGAGGAAACAAACACCAGAGACAAAACTGACAACCCCTTCATCTATCTATATAGGAGAGAACAGAGTGAAACCTAAATATAAAAACTGCTACTGTAAACGAACGTTTCAAATTAGAAGAACAAAATTAGGTGAGCCAAGTGGGATTTGTGTACTGATCAATACTCCCAATTATCATCAACATTGGGTGAAAAAATATTTGCTGGTATATCAGAAACTCGTAATTTCTTGGAAGCTTTGCAACCCCTTTCAATGAAAGTGCTTTCCCACAGTCTCTGCTTAGGGCTACATGAAGCGGAAACAAACCATAGAGACAAAACTGAGAACTCCTTTATTTTGTCAAGTTTCAAAGAGCTATTACACACCATGTTGGATTCAGAGTTCCAAATTCATCTATCTTTATAGGAGAGAACAGAGTGAAACCTAAATATAAAAACTGCTACTATAGACGAACGCTTCAACCTAGAAGAACAAAATTTGGTGAGCCAAGTGGGATTTGTGTACTTGTCATTACCACCACGTATGGTCAACATAGGGGGAAAAAATATTTGCTGGTATTTTGGAAAATCATAATTTCCTGCAAGCTTGGCAACCGCTTTCAATTAAAGTGCTTTTGCACAGTCTTGCTTAGGGCTACATGAAGCGGAAAAAATCAAAGAGACAAAACTGAGAACTCCTTTATCTTGTCAAGTTTCAAAGAGCTACTACATACCATGTTGGATTTAGAGTTCCATATTCATCTATCTATATAGGAGAGAACAGAGTGAAACCTAATTATAAAATCTGCTACTGTAGACGAACGCTTCAACCTAGAAGAACAAAATTTGGTGAGCCAAGTGGGATTTGTGTACTGATCTTTACCACCAAGTATCATCAAGATTGGGTGAAAAAACTATTTGCTAGTATTTCGGAAACTCGTTATTTCTTAGAAGCTTTGCAACCCCTCTCAATGAAAGTGCTTTTACACAGTCTGTGCCTAGGGATACTTGAAGAGGAAACAAACCATAGAGACAAAACTGTTAACTCCATTATTTTGTCAAGATTCAAAGAGCTACTACAAACCATGTTGGATTTAGAGTTCCAAATTCATCTATCTATATAGGAGTGAACAGAGTGAAACCTAAATATAAAAACTGCTACTGTGGACGAACGCGTCAACGAAGAAGAAAAAACTTTGGTGAGCCAAGTGGGATTTGTGTACTGATCATTACCACCAAGTATCATCAAGAGTGGGTGAAAAAAATATTTGCTGGTATTTCGAAAACTCGTTATTTCTAGAAGCTTGGCAACCACTCTCAATGAAAGTGCTTTTCCACACTCTGTGCCTAGGGCTACTTGAAGAGGAAAAAAAAATAGACACAAAACTGAGAACTCCTTTATTTTGTCAAGTTTCAAAGAGCTACTACAAACCATGTTGGATTTAGAGTTCCAAGTTCATCTATCTATATAGGAGAGAACAGAGTGAAACCTAATTATAAAAACTGCTACTGTAGATGAACGCTTCAAACTAGAAGAACAAATTTGGTGAGCCAAGTGGGATTTGTGTACTGATCATTACCACCATGTATCATCAAGATTGGGTGAAAAAATATTTGCTAGTGTTTCTGAAGCTCGTTATTTCTTAGAAGCTTGGCAACCTCTCTCAATGAAAGTGCTTTTAGACAGTGTGTGCGTAGGGCTACTTGAAGAGGAAACAAACCAAAGCGACAAAACTGGGAACTCCATTATTTTGTCAAGTTTCAAAGAGCTACTACAAACCAAGTTGGATTTAGAGTTCCAAATTCATCTATCTACATAGGAGAGAACAGAGTGAAACCTAAAAATGAAAACTGCTACTGTAGACGAACGCTTCAACCTAGAAGAACAAAATTTGGTGAGCCAAGTGGGATTTGTGTACTGATCATTACCACCCAGTATCATCAACATTGGGTGAAAAAATATTTGCTGGTATTTCGGAAACTCGTTATCTTAGAATCTTCTCAACCCAGCTCCATGAAAGTGCTTTTTCACAGTCTGTGCCTAGACTACTTGAAGAGGAAACAAACCATAGAGACAAAACTGAGAACTCCTTTATTTTGTCAAATTACAAAGAGCTACTACAAACCATGTTGGATTTAGAGTTCCAAATTCATGTATCTATATAGGAGAGAACAGAGCGCAACCTAAAAATAAAAACTGCTACTGTAAACGAACGCTTCAACCTAGAAGAAGAAAATTTGGTGAGCCAAGTGGGATTTGAGTGCTGATCATTACCACAAAGTATCATGAAGATTGGGTGAAAAAATATTTGCTGGTATTTCGGAAACTCGTTATTTCTTAGATGCTTTTCAACCCCTCTCAATGAAAGTGCTTTTCCACAGTCTGTGCCTAGGGCTACTTGAAGAGAAAACAAACCATAGAGACAAAACTGAGAACTCCTTTATTTTGTCAAGTTTCAAAGAGCTATCACACACCATGTTGGATTTAGAGTTCCAAATTCATCTCTCTTTATAGGAGAGAACAGAGTGAAACCTAAATATTAAAATTGCTACTGTAGATGAATGCTTCAACCTAGAAGAACAAAATTTGGTGAGCCAAGTGGGATTTGTGTACAGATCATTACCACCAAGTATCATCGACATTGGGTGAAAAAATATTTGCTGGTAATTCAAAAACTCATTATTTCTTTGAAGCTTGGCAACCCCTCTCAATGAAAGTACTTTTCCACAGTCTGTGCCTAGGGCTACTTGAAGAGGAAACAAACACCAGAGACAAAACTGACAACTCCTTTATTTTGTCAAGTTTCAAAGAGCTACTACAAACCATGTTGGATTTAGAGTTCCAAATTCATCTATCAATATAGGAGAGAACAGAGTGAAAACTAAATATGAAAACTGCTACTGTAGACGAACGCTTTAACCTAGAAGAACCAAATTTGGGGAGCCAAATGGGATTGGTGGACTTGTCATTACCACCACGTATCATCAACATTGGGTGAAAAAATATTTGCTGCTATTTCGGAAACTCGTAATTTCTTGGAAGCTTTGCAACCCCTTTCAATGAAAGTGCTTTCCTACAGTCTCTGCTTAGGGCTACATGAAGCAGAAACAAACCATAGAGACAAAACTGAGAACTTCTTTATTTTGTCAAGTTTCAAAGAGCTACTACAAACCATGTTGGATTTAGAGTTCCAAATTCATCTATCTCTATAGGAGTGAACAGAGTGAAACCTAAAAATAAAAACTGCTACTGTAGACGAACGCTTCAACCTACAAGAACAAAATTTGATGAGCCAAGTGGGATTTGTGTACTTATCATTACCACTACGTATCATCAATATTGGGTGAAAAAATATATGCTGCTATTTCTGAAACTCGTAATTTCTTGGAAGCATGGCAACCCCTTTCAATGGAAGTGCTTTTCCACAGTCACTGCTTAGGGCTACATGAAGCGGAAACAAATCATAGAGACAAAATTGAGAACTCTTTTATTCTGTCAAGTTTCAAAGAGGTATTACACAAAATGTTGGATTTAGAGTTCCAAATTCATCTATCTATATAGGAGAGAATAGAGTGATACCTAAATATTAAAATTGTAACTGTAGACGAACGCTTCCAAGTAGAAGAACAAAATTTGGTGAGCCAAGTGGGATTTGTGTACAGATCATTACCACCAAGTATCATCGACATTGGGTGAAAGAATATTTGCTGCTATTTTAAAAACTCGTAATTTCTTGGAAGCATGGCAACCCCTCTCAATGAAAGTGCTTTTCCACACTCTATGCCTAGGGCGACTTGAAGAGGAAACCAACCATAGAGACAAAACGGAGAACTCCTTTACTTTGTCAAGTTTCAAAGAGCTGTTACACACCATGTTGGATTTAGAGTTCCAAATTCATCTATCTATGTAGGAGAGAACCGAGTGAAACCTAAAAATAAAAACTGCTACTGTAACGAACGCTTCAACCCAGAAGAACAAAATTAGGTGAGCCAAGTGGGATTTGTGTACCGATCATTACCACCAAGTATCATCAAGATTGGGTGAAAAAATATTTGCTGGTATTTCGGAAACTCGTTATTTCTTAAAAGCTTGGCAACCCCTCTAAATGAAAGTGCTTTTCCACAGTCTGTGCCTAGGGCGAGTTGAAGAGGAAACAAACCATAGAGACAATACTGAGAACTACTTTACTTTGTCAAGTTTCAAAGAGCTCTTACACACCATGTTGGATTTAGAGTTCCAAATTCATCTATCTATGTAGGAGAGAACAGAGTGAAACCTAAATATAAAAACTGCTACTGTAGACGAACGCTTCAACCCAGAAGAACAAAATTTGGTGAGCCAAGTGGGATTTGTGTACCAATCATTACCACCAAGTATCATCAAGGTTGGGCGAAAAAATATTTGCTGGTATTTCTGAATCTCGTTATTACTTAGAAGCTTGGCAACCCCTCTCAATGAAAGTGCTTTTCCACAGTCTGTGCCTAGGGATACTTGAAGAGGAAACAAACCATAGAGACAAAACTGAGAACTCCTTTATTTTGTCAACTTTCAAAGAGCTACTACAAACCATGTTGGATTTAGAGTTCCAAATTGATCTACCTATATAGGAGAGAACAGAGTGAAACCTAAATATTAAAATTGCTACTGTAGACGAACGCTCCAAAGTAGAAGAACAAAATATGGTGAGCCAAGTGGGATTTTTGTACAGATCATTACCACCAAGTATCATCGACATTGGTTGAAAAAATATTTGCTAGTATTTCGGAAACTCGTTATTTCTTTGAAGCTTGGCAACCCCTCTCAATGAAATTGATTTTCACCAGTCTGTGCCTAGGGATACTTGAAGAGGAAACAAACCATAGAGACAAAACTGAGAATTCCTTTATTTTGTCAAGTTTCAAAGAGCTACTACAAACCATGTTGGACTTAGAATTCCAAATTCATCTATCTATATTGGAGAGAACAGAAGGAAAACTAAAAATATAAACTGCTACTGAAAACGAACGCTTCAACCTAGAAGAACAAAATTTGGTGAGCCAAGTGGGTTTTGTGTACTGATCATTACCACCAAGAATCATCAAGATTGGTCGAAAAAATATTTGCTGGTATTTCAGAAACTCGTTATTACTTAAAAGCTTGGCAACCCCTCTCAATGCAAGTGCTTTTCCACAGTCTGTGGGTAGGGCGAATTGAAGAGGAAACAAACCATAGAAACAAAACTGAGAACTCCTTTACTTTGTCAAGTTTCAAAGAGCTAATACACACCATGTTGGTTTTAGAGTTCCAAATTCATCTATCTATGTAGGAGATAACAGAGTGCAACCTAAATATAAAAACTGCTACTGTAGACGAACGCTTCAACCAAGACGAACAAAATTTGGTGATCCATGTGGGATTTGTGTACTGATCATTACCAACAAGTAACATCAAGATTGGGTGAAAAAATATTTGCTGGTATTTCGGAAACTCGTTATTTCTTGGAAGCTTGGCAACCCCTCTCAGTGAAAGTGCTTTTCCACAGTCTCTGCATAGGGCTACATGAAGTGGAAACAAATCGTAGAGACGAAACTGAGAACTCCTTTATTTCGTCAAGTTTCAAAGAGCTACTACAAACCATGTTGGATTTAGAGTTCCAAATTCATCTATCAATATAGGAGAGAACAGAGTGTAACCTAAAAATAAAACTGCTACTGTAAACGAACGCTTCAACCTAGAAAAACAAAATTTGGTGAGCCAAGTGGGATTTGTGTACTTGTCATTAACACCACGTATCATCAACATTGGGTGAAAAAATATTTGCTGGTATTTCGGAAACTCGTAATTTCTTGGAAGTTTGGCAACCCCTTTCAATGGAAGTGCTTTTTCACAGTCTCTGCTTAAGGCTACATGAAGTGAAAACAAATCGTACAGACAAAACTGAGAACTCCTTTATTTTGTCAAGTTTCAAAGAGCTACTACAAACCATATTGGATTTAGAGTTCCAAATTCATCTATCTATTTAGGAGAGAACAGAGTGAAACCTAAATATTAAAATTGCTACTGTACACGAACGCTTCAAAGTAGAAGAACAAAATTTGGTGAGCCTACTGGTATTTGTGTACAGATCATTACAAAGAAGTCATCGACATTGGGTGAAAACATATTTGCTGGAATTTCGGAAACTCGTTATTTCTTAGAAGCTTGGCAACCCCTCTCAATGAAAGTGCTTTTCCACAGTCTGTGCCTAGGGCTACTTGAAGAGGAAACAAATCATAGAGACAAAACTGAGAACTCCTTTATTTTGTGAAGTTTCAAAGAGCTACTACAAACCATGTTGGATTTAGAGTTCCAAATTCATCTATCTATATAGAACAGAGGGAAAACTAAAAATATAAACTGCTACTGTAAACGAATGCTTCATCCTAGAAGAACAAAATTTGGTGAGTCAAGTGGGATTTGTGTACCGATCATGACCACCAAGTATCATCAAGATTGGGTGAAAAAATAATTGCTGATATTTCGGAAACTCCTTATGTCTTAGAAGCTTGGCAACCCCTCTCAATGAAAGTGCTTTCCACAGTCAGTTTCTAGGGCTACTTGAAGAGTAAACAAACCATAGAGACAAAACTGAGATCTCTTTTATTTTGTCAAGTTTCAAAGAGCTACTACAAACCATGTTGCATTTAGAGTTCCAAATTCATCTATCTATATAGGAGAGAACAAAGAGAAACCTAAATATAAAAACTGCTACTGTAGTCGAACGCTTCAACCTAGAAGAACACAATTTAGTGAGTCAAGTGGGATTTGTGTACTGATCATTACCACCAAGTATCATGAAGATTGGGTGAAAAAATATTTGCTGGTATTTCGGAAACTCGTTCATTCTTAGAAGCTTGGCATCCCCTCTCAATGAAAGTGCTTTTCCACAGTCTGTGCCCAGGAATACTTGAAGAGGAAACAAACGATAGAGACAAAACTGAGAACTCCTTTATTTTGTCTAGTTTCAAACAGCTACTACAAACCATGTTGGATTTAGAGTTCCAAATCCATCTATCTATATAGGACAGGACAGAGTGAAACCTAAAGGTTATAATTGCAACTGTAGACGAACGCTTCAAAGTAGAAGAACAAAATTTGGTGAGCCAAGTGCCATTTGTGTACAGATCATTACCACCAAGTATCATCGACATTGGGTGAAAAAATATTTGCTGGTATTTCGGAAACTCGTTATTACTTAGAAGCTTGGCAACCCCTCTCATAGAAAGTACTTTTAAACAGTCTATGCCTAGGGATACTTGAAGAGGAAACAAACCATAGAGAGAAAACTGAGAACTCCTTTATTTTGTCTAGTTTTAAAGAGCTACTACAAACCATGTTGGATTTAGAGTTCCAAATTCATCTATCTCTATAGGAGAAAACAGAGTGAAACCTAAAAATAAAAACTGCTACTGTAAACGAACACTTCAACCTAGAAGAACAAAATTTGGTGAGCCAAGTGGGATTTGTGTACTTGTCATGACCACCACGTATCATCAACATTGGGTGAAAAAATATTTGCTGGTATTTCAGAAACTCGTAATTTCTTGGAACCTTGGCAACCCCTTTCATTGAAAGTGCTTTTCCACAGTCTCTGCTTAGGGTACATGAAGCGGAAACAAATCATAGAGACAAAACTGAGAACTCCTTTATTATGTCAAGTTTCAAAGAGCTACTATATACCATGTTGAATTTAGAGTTCCAAATTCATCTATCTATATAGGAGAGAACAGAGGGAAACTAAAAATATAAACTGCTACTGTAAACGAACGCTTCAACCTAGAAGGACAAAATTTGGTGAGTCAAGTGGGATTTTTGTACCGATCATTACTACCAAGTATCATCAAGATTGGGTGAAAAATATTTGCTGGTATTTCGGAAAATCTTTATTTCTCAGAAGCGTGGGAACCCCTCTCAATGAAAGTGCTTTTCCGCAGTCTGTGCCTAGGGCTATTTGAAAAAGAAACAAACAATAGAGACAAAACTGAAAACTCCTTTATTTTGTCAAGTTTCAAAAAGCTACTAGAGACCATGTTGGATTTAGAGTTCCAAATTCATCTATCTATATAATAGAGAACAGAGGGAACTTAAAAATATAAACTGCTACTGTAAACGAACGCTTCAAACTAGAAGAACAAAATTTGGTGAGCCTAGTGGCATTTGTGTACCAATCATTACCACCAAGTATCATCAAGATTGGGTGAAAAAATATTTGCTGGTATTTCGGAAACTCCTTGTTTCGTAAAAGCTTGGCATCCCCTCTCAATGAAAGTGCTTTTCCACAGTCTGTGCCCAGGACTACTTGAAGAGTAAACAAACCATAGAGAAAAAACTGAGAACTCCTTTATTTTGTCAAGTTTCAAAGAGCTACTACAAACCATGTTGAATTTAGAGTTCCAAATTCATCTATCTATATAGGAGAGAACAGAGTGAAACCTAAATATTAAAATTGCTACTGTAGATGAACGCTTCAAAGTAGAAGAACAAAATTTGGTGAGCCAAGTGGGATTTGTGGACTTGTCATTACCACCACGTATCATCAACATTGGGTGAAAAAATATTTGTTGCTATTTCAGAAACTCGTAATTTCTTAGAAGCTTGGCAACCTCTTTCAATGAAAGTGCTTTCCCACAGTCTCTGCTTAGGGCTACATGAAGTGGAAACAAATCATAGAGACAAAACTGAGAACTCCTTTATTTTTCAAGTTTCAAAGAGCTAATACACACCATGTTGGATTTAGAGTTCCAAATTCATATATCTATATAAGAGAGAACAGAGTGAAACCTAAAAATAAATACTGCTACTGTAAACGAACGCTTAAACCTAGAAGAAGAAAATTTGGTGAGCCAAGTGGGATTTGTGGACTTGTCATTACCACCACGTATCATCAACATTGGGTGAAAAAATATTTGCTCGTATTTCGGAAACTCGTATTTTCTTAGAAGCTTGGCAACCCCTTTCAATGAAAGTCCTTTCGCACAGTCTCTGCTTAGGGGTACAGGAAGCGGAAACAAATCATGGAGACAAAACTGAGAACTCCTATATTTTGTCAATTTTCAAAGAGCTAATACACACCATGTTCGATTTAGAGTTCCAAATTCATCTATCTATATAGGAGAGAACAGAGTGAAACCTAAATATTCAAATTGCTACTGTAGACGAACGCTTCAAAGTAGAATAAAATTTGGTGAGCCAAGTGGGATTTGTGTACAGATCATTACCACCAAGTATCATCGACATTGGGTGAAAAAATATTTGCTGGTAGGCGGAAACTCGTTATTTCTTAGAAGATTGGCAACCCCTCTCAATGAAAGTACTTTTCAACAGTCTGTGCCTACGGCTAATTGAAGAGGAAACAAACCATAGAGACAAAACTGAGAACTTTTTTATTTTGTCAAGTTTCAAAGAGCTATTACAAACCATGTTGGATTTAGAGTTCCAAATTCATCTATCTATATAGGAGAGAACAGAGGGAAACTAAAAATATAAACTGATACTGTAAACGAACGCTTCAACCTAGAAGAACAAAATTTGGTGAGTCAAGTGGGATTTGTGTACCGATCATTACGACCAAGTATCATCAAGATTGGGTGAAAAATATTTGCTGGTATTTTGGAAACTCGTTATTTCTTAGAAGCCTGGGAACCCCTCTCAATGAAAGTGCTTTTCCACAGTCTGTGTCTAGGGCTACTTGAAGAGGAAACAACCCATAGAAACAAAACTGAGAACTCCTTTTTTTGTCAAGTTTCAAAGAGCTACTACAAACCATGTTGGATTTAGAGTTCCAAATTCAACTATCTATATAGGAGAGAACAGAGTGAAACCTAAAAATAAAAACTGCTACTGTAAACGAATGCTTCAACCTAGAAGAAGAAAATTTGGGGAGCCAAGTGGAATTTGTGTACTGATCATTACCACCACGGATCATCAACATTGGGTGAAAAAATATTTGCTGGTATTTCGGAAACTCGTAATTTCTTAAAACCTTGGCAACCCCTTTCAATGAAAGTGCTTTTCCACAGCCTCTGCTTAGGGCTACATGAAGCGGAAACCAATCATAGAGACAAAACTGAGAACTCCTTTATTTTGTCAACTGTGAAAGAGCTACTACAAACCATGTTGGATTTAGAGTTCCAAATTCATCTATGTATATAGGAGAGAACAGAGGGAAACTAAAAATATAATCTGCTACTGTAAACGAACGCTTCATCCTAGAAGAACAATATTTGGTGAGTCAAGTGAAATTTGTGTACCGATTATTACTACCAAGTATCATCAAGATTGTGTGAAAAATATTTGCTGATATTTCGGAAACTCTTTATTTCTTAGAAGCTTGGCAACCCCTCTCAATGAAAGTGCTTTTCCACAGTCTTTGCCTAGGGCTACTTGAAGAGGAAACAAAACACAGAGACGAAACTGAGAACTCCTTTATTTTGTCGAGTTTCAAAGAGCTACTACAAACCATGTTGGATTTAGAGTTCCAAATTCATCTATCTATATAGGAGAGAACAGAGTGAAACCTAAAAATAAAAACTGCTACTGTAAACGAACGCTTCAACCTAGAAGAAGAAAATTTGGTGAGCCAAGTGGGATTTGTGTACCGATCATTACCACCAAGTATCATCAAGATTGGTTGAAAAAATATTTGCTGGTATTTCGGAAACTCTTTATTTCTTAAAAGCTTGGCAACCCCTCTATGAAAGTGCTTTTCCACAGTCTGTGCCTAGGGCGACTTGAAGAGGAAACAAACCACAGAGACAAAACTGAGAACTCCTTTGCTTTGTCAAGTTTCAAAGAGCGATTACACACCATGTTGGATTTAGAGTTCCAAATTCATCTATCTATGTAGGAGAGAACAGAGTGAAACCTAAATATAAAAACTGCTACTGAAGACGAACGCTTCAACCCAGAAGAACAAAATTTGGTGAGTCAAGTGGGATTTGTGTACCGATCATGACCACCAAGGATCATCAAGATTGGGTGAAAAAATATTTGCTGATATTTCGAAAACTCCTTATTTCTTAGAAGCTTGGCAACCCCTCTCAATGAAAGTGCTTTTCCACAGTCTGTGCCTAGGGCTACTTGAAGAGTAAACATACCATAGAGACAAAACTGAGAACTCCTTTATTTTGTCAAGTTTCAAAGAGCTACTACAAATCATGTTGGAATTAGAGTTCCAAATTCCTCTATCTATATAGGAGAGAACAGAGAGAAAACTAAATATAAAAACTGCTACTGTAGACGAACGCTTCAACCCAGAAGAACAAAATTTGTTGAGTCAAGTGGGATTTGTGTACCAATCATTACCCCCAAGTATCATCAAGATTGGGTGAAAAAATATTTGCTGGTATTTCGGAAAATCTTTATTTCTTAGAAGCTTGGCAACCCCTCTCAATGAAAGTGCTTTCCGACAGTATGTGCCTAGGGCTACTCCAAGAGGAAACAAAACAAAGAGACAAAATTGAGAACTCTTTTATTTTGTCAAGTTTCAAAGAGCTACTACAAACCATGTTGGATTTAGTGTTCCAAATTCATCTATCTATATAGGAGAGAACAGAGTGAAACCAAAAATAAAAACTGCTACTGTAAACGAACGCTTCAACGTAGAAGAAGAAAATTTGGTGAGCCTAGTGGCATTTGTGTACCAATCATTACCACCAAGTATCATCAAGATTGGGTGAAAAAATATTTGCTGGTATTTCGGAAACTCCTTATTTCGTAGAAGTTTGGCATCCCCTCTCAATGAAAGTGCTTTTCCACAGTCTGTGCCCAGGACTACTTGAAGAGGAAACAAACCATAGAGAAAAAACTGAGAACTCCTTTATTTTGTCATGTTTCAAAGAGCTACTACAAACCATGTTGAATTTAGAGTTCCAAATTCATCTATCTATATAGGAGAGAACAGAGTGAAACCTAAATATTAAAATTGCTACTGTAGATGAACGCTTCAAAGTAGAAGAACAAAATTTGGTGAGCCAAGTGGGATTTGTGGACTTGTCATTACCACCACGTATCATCAACATTGGGTGAAAAAATATTTGTTGCTATTTCAGAAACTCGTAATTTCTTAGAAGCTTGGCAACCTCTTTCAATGAAAGTGCTTTCCCACAGTCTCTGCTTAGGGCTACATGAAGTGGAAACAAATCATAGAGACAAAACTGAGAACTCCTTTATTTTTCAAGTTTCAAAGAGCTAATACACACCATGTTGGATTTAGAGTTCCAAATTCATCTATCTATATAAGAGAGAACAGAGTGAAACCTAAAAATAAATACTGCTACTGTAAACGAACGCTTAAACCTAGAAGAAGAAAATTTGGTGAGCCAAGTGGGATTTGTGGACTTGTCATTACCACCACGTATCATCAACATTGGGTGAAAAAATATTTGCTGGTATTTCGGAAACTCGTATTTTCTTAGAAGCTTGGCAACCCCTTTCAATGAAAGTCCTTTCGCACAGTCTCTGCTTAGGGGTACATGAAGCGGAAACAAATCATGGAGACAAAACTGAGAACTCCTTTATTTTGTCTAGTTTTAAAGAGCTACTACAAACCATGTTGGATTTAGAGTTCCAAATTCATCTATCTCTATAGGAGAGAACAGAATGAAGCGTAAAAATAAAAACTGCTACTGTAAACGAACGCTTCAACCTAGAAAAACAAAATTTGGTGTGCCAAGTGGGATTTGTGTACTGATCATTACCACCAAGTATCATCAAGTTTGGGTGAAAAAATATTTGCTGGTATTTCGGAAACTAGTTATTTCTTAGAAGCTTGGCAACCCCTCTCAATGAAAGTGCTTTTGCACACTCTTGCCTAGGCGTACTTGAAGATGAAACAAACCATAGAGACAAAACTGAGAACTCCTTGATTTTGTCAAGTTTCAAAGAGCTACTACAAACCATGTTGGATTTAGAGTTCCAAATTCATCTATCAATAGAGGAGAGAACAGACTGAAACCTAAATATAAAAACTGCTACTGTAGACGAACGCGTCACTCTAGAAGAACAAAATTTGGTGAGTCAAGTGGGATTTGTGTACCGATCATTACTACCAAGTATCATCAAGATTGGGTGAAAAACATTTGCTGGTATTTTGGAAACTCGTTATTTCTTAGAAGCTTGGCAACCCCCTCAATGAAAGTGCTTTTCCACAGTCTGTGCCTAGGGCTACTTGAAGAGGAAACAAACCATAGAGACAAAACTGAGACTCCTTTATTTTGTCAAGTTTCAAAAGCTACTACAAACCATGTTGGATTTAGAGTTCCAAATTCATCTATCTATATAGGAGAGAACAGAGTGAAACCTAAAAATAAAAACGGCTACTGTAAATGAACGCTTCAACCTAGAAGAAGAAAATTTGCTGAGCCACGTAGGATTTGTGTACCGATCATAACCACCAAGTATCATCAAGATTGGGTGAAAAAATATTTGCTGGTATTTCGGAAACTCGTTATTTCTTAAAAGCTTGGCAAGCCCTCTAATTGAAAGTGCTTTTCCACAGTCTGTGACTAGGGCGACTTGAAGAGGAAACAAACCATCAGACAAAACTGAGAACTCCATTACTTTGTCAAGTTTCAAAGAGCTATTACACACCATTTTGGATTTAGAGTTCCAAATTCATCTACCTATTTAGGAGAGAACAGAGTGAAACCTAAATATAAAAACTGCTACTGTAGACGAACGCTTCATCCCAGAAGAACAAAATTTGGTGAGCCAAGTGGTATTTGTGTACTGATCATTACCACCAAGTATCATCAACATTGGGTGAAAAAATATTTGCTGGTATTTCGGAAACTCGTTATTTCTTAGAAGCTTGGCAAACCCTCTCAATGAAAGTGCTTTTCCACAGTCTGTGCCTAGGGCTACTTGAAGAGGAAACAAACCATAGAGACAAAACTGAGAACTTTTTTATTTTGTCAACTTTCAAAGAGCTACTACAAACCATGTTGGATTTAGAGTTCCAAATTCATCTATCTATATAGGAGAGAACAGAGTGAAACCTAAAAATAAAAACTGCTACTGTAAACGAACCCTTCAACCTAGAAGAACAAAATTTGGTGAGCCAAGAGGGATTTGTGCACTTGTCATTACCAGCACGTATCATCAACATTGGGTGAAAAAATATTAGCTGGTATTTCGGAAACTCGTAATTTCTTAGAAGCTTGGCAACCCCTCTCAATGAAAGTGCATTTCCACAGTCTCTGCTTAGGGCCACATGAAGCGGAGACAAGTCATAGAGACAAAACTGAAAACTCCTTTATTTTGTCACGTTTCAAAGAGCTACTACAAACCATGTTGGATTTAGAGTTCCAAATTCATCTATCTATATTGGAGAGAACAGACTGAAACCTAAATATAAAAACTGCTACTGTAGACCAACGCTTCAACATAGAAGAACAAACTTTGGTGAGCCAAGTCGGATTTGTGTACTGATCATTACCACCAAGTATTATCAAGATTGGGTGAAAAAATATTTGCTAGTATTTCGAAATTATTTATTTCTTAGAAGCTTGGCAACCCCTCTCAATGAAATTGCTTTTCCACACCCTGTGACTAGGGCTACTTGAAGATGTACAAACCATAGAGACAAAACTGAGATCTACTTTATTTTTCAAGTTTCAAAGAGCTACTACAAACCATGTTGGATTTAGAGATCCAAATTCATCTATCTATATAGGAGAGAACAGAATTAAACCTAAATGTAAAAACTGCTACTGTAGACGAACGCTTCTACCTAGAAGAACAAAATTTGGTGAGCCAAGTGGGATTTGTGTACTTGTCATTACAACCACGTATCATCAACATTGGGTGAAAAAATATTTGCTGATATTTCGGAAACTCGTAATTTCTTGGAAGCTTGGCAACCCCTTTTAATGAAAGTGCTTTTCCACACTCTCTGCTTAGGGATACATGAAGCGGAAAGAAATCATATAGACAAAAAGAAAACTCCTTTATTTTGTCAAGTTTCAAAGAGGTACTACAAACCATGTTGGATTTAGAGTTCCAAATTCATCTATCTATATAGAAGAGAACAGATTCAAACCTAAATATAAAAACTGCTACTCTAGACGAACGCTTCAACCTAGAAGAACAAAATTTGGTGAGGCACGTGGGATTTGTGGACTTGTTATTACCACCATGTATCATCAAGATTGGGTAAAAAAATATTTGCTGGTATTTCGGAAAATCGTTATTTCTTAGAAGTTTGGCAACCCCTCTCAATGTAAGTGCTTTTCCACACTCTGTGCCTAGGGCTACTTGAAGATGAAAGAAACCATAGAGACAAAAGTGAGCACTCCTTTATTTTGTCAAGTTTCAAAGAGTTACTACAAACCATGTTGGATTTAGAGTTCCAAATTCATCTATCAACATAGAAGAGAACAGATTGAAACCTAAAAATAAAAACTGCTACTGTAAACGAACGCTTCAACCTAGAAGAACAAAATTTGGTGAGCCAAGTGGGATTTGTGTACTGATCATTACCACCACGTATCATCAACATTGGGTGAGAAAATATTTGTTGGTATTTTGGAAACTCGTAATTTCTTGAAAGCTAGGCAACCCCTCTCAATGATAGTGCTTTTCCAAAGTCTGGGCTTAGGGCTACTTTAAGAGGAAACAAATCATAGAGACAAAACTGAGAACTCCTTTATTTTGTCAAGTTTCAAAGAGCTACTACAAACCATGTTGGATTTAGAGTTCCAAATTCATCTATCAATATAGGAGAGAACGGAGTGAAACCTAAAAATAAAAATTGCTACTGTAAACGAACGCTTTATCCTAGAAGAACAAACTTTGGTGAGTCAAGTGGGATTTGTGTACCGATCATGACCACCAAGTATCATCAAGATTCCGTGAAAAAATATTTGCTGATATTTCGGAAATTCGTTATTTCTTAGAAGCTTGGCAAACCCTTTCAATGAAAGTGCTTTTCCAGAGTCTCTGCTTAGGGCTACATGAAGCGGAAACAAATCATAGAGACAAAACTGAAAACTCCTTTATTTTGTCAAGTTTCAAAGAGCTACTACAAACCATGTTGGATTTAGAGTTCCAAATTCATCAATCTATATAGAAGAGAACAGATTCAAACCTAAATATAAAAACTGCTACTGTAGACGAACGCTTCAACCTAGAAGAACAAAATTTGGTGAGCCACGTGGGATTTGTGGACTTGTCATTACCAACAAGAATCATCAAGATTGGGTGAAAAAATATTTGCTGGTATTTCAGAAACTCGTTATTTCTTAGAAGCTTGGCAACCCCTCTCAATGAAAGTGCTTTTCCACAGTCTGTGCCTAGGGCTACTTTAAGAGGAAACAAACCATAGAGAAAAAACTGAGAACTTCTTTATTTTGTCAAGTTTCAAAGAGCTACTACAAACCATGTTGGTTTTAGAGTTCCAAATTCATCAATCTATATAAGGGAGAACAGAGTGAAACCTAAATATAAAAACTGCTACTGGAAACGAACGCTTCTTCCTAGAAGAACAAAATTTGGTGAGTCAAGTGGGATTTGTGTACCGATCATGACCACTAAGTATCATCAAGATTGGGTGAATAAATATTTGCTGATATTTCGGAAACTCCTTATTTCTTAGAAGCTTATAAACCCCTCTCAATGAAAGTGCTTTACCACAGTCTGTGCCTAGGGCTACTTGAAGAGGAAACAAACCTTAGAGACAAAACTGAGAACTCCTTTATTTTGTCACGTTTCAAACAGCTACTACAAACCATGTTGGATTTAGAGTTCCAAATTCATCTATCTATATAGGAGAGAACAGAGAGAAACCTAAATTTAAAAAGTGCTACTGTAGACGAATGCTTCAACCTAGAAGAACACAATTTAGTGAGCCAAGTGGGATTTGTGTACTAATCATTACCACCAAGTATCATCAAGATTGGGTGAAAAAATATTTGCTGGTATTTCGGAAACGCGTTCTTTTTTGGAAGCTTGGCAACCCCTCTCAATGAAAGTGCTTTTACGCAGGCTGTGCCCAGGGCTACTTGAAGAGGAAACAAACCATAGAGGCAAAACTGAGAACTCCTTTATTTTGTCAATTTTCAAACAGCTACTACAAACCATGTTGGATTTAGAGTTCCAAATTCATCTGTCTATATAGGAGAGAACAGAGTGAAACCTAAAAATAAAAACTGCTACTCTAAACGAACGCTTCAACCTAGAAGAAGAAAATTTGTGGAGCCAAGTGGGATTTGTGGACTTGTCATTACCACCACGTATCATCAAGATTGGGTGAAAAAATATTTGCTGGTATTTCGGAAACTCGTCATTTCTTGGAAACTTGGCAAACCCTCTCAATGTAAGTGCTTTTCCAGTCTGTGCCTAGGACTGCTTGAAGAGGAAACAAACCATAGAGACAAATGTGAGAACTCCTTTATTTTGTCAAGTTTCACACAGCTACTTCAAACCATGTTGGATTTATAATTCCAAATTTATCTATCAATATAAGAGAGAAGAGATTCAAACCTAAATATAAAAATTGCTACTGTAGACGAACGCTTCAACCTCGAAGAACAAAATTTGGTGAGCCAAGTGGGATTTGTGGACTTGTCATTACCACCACGTATCATCAAGATTGGGTGAAAAAATATTTGCTGGTATTTCGGAAACTCGTTATTTCTTAAAAGCTTTACAACCGGTCTCAATGAAAGTGCTTTTCCACAGTCTGTGCCTAGGGCGACTTGAAGAGGAAACAAACCATAGAGACAAAACTGAGAACTCCTTTACTTTGTCAAGTTTCAAAGAGCTATTACACACCATGTTGGATTTAGAGTTCCAAATTCATCTATCTATGTAGGAGAGAACAGAGTGAAACCTAAATATAAAAACTGCTACTGTAGACGAACGCTTCTACCTAGAAGAACAAAATTTGGTGAGCCATGTGGGATTTGTGTACTTGTGATTACCACCACGTATCATCAACATTGGGTGAAAAAATATTAGCTGGTATTTCGGAAACTCGTAATTTCTTGGAAGTTGGCAACCCCTTTCAATGAAAGTGCTTTTCCACAGTCTCTGCTTAGGGCTACATGAAGCGGAAAGAAATCATAGAGACAAAACTGAAAACTCCTTTATTTTGTCAAGATTCAAAGAGCTACTACAAACCAAGTTTTATTTCGAATTCCAAATGCATCTATATAAGAGAGAACAGAGTGAATCCTAAATATAAAAACTGCTACTGTAAACGAATGCTTCAGCCTAGAAGAACAAAATTTGGTGAGTCAAGTGGGATTTGTGTACCGATCAAGACCACCAAGTATCATCAAGATTGGGTGAAAAAATATTTGCTGATATTTCAGAAACTCCTTATTTCTTAGAAGCGTGGCAACCCCTCTCAATGAAAGTGCTTTTCTACATTCTGTGCCTAGGGCTACTTGAAGCGGAAACAAACCATAGAGACAAAACTGAGAACTCCTTTATTTTGTCAACTTTCAAAGAGCTACTACAAACCATGGTGGATTTAGAGTTCCAAATTCATCTATCTATATAGGAGTGAACAGAGTGAAACCTAAAAATAAAAACTGCTACTGTAAACGAACTCTTAAACCTAGAAGAACAAAATTTGGTGAGCCAAGTGGGATTTGTGTACTGATCATTACCACAACATATCATCAACATTGGGAGAGAAAATATTTGCTGGTATTTCGGAAACTCGTAATTTCTTGGAAGCTTGGCAACCCCTTTCAATGATAGTGCATTTCCACAGTCTCGGCAGAGGGCTACTTGAAGAGGGAACAAATCATAGAGACAAAACTGAGAACTCCTTTATTTTGTCAAGTTTCAAAGAGTTACTACAAACCATGTTGGACTTAGACTTCCAAATTCATCTATCTATATAGGAGAGAACAGAGGGAAATCTAAAAATATAAACTGCTACTGTAAACGAACGCTTCATCCTAGATGAACAAAATTTGGTGAGTCAAGTGGGATTTGTGTACCGATCATGACCACCAAGTATCATCAAGATTCGGTGAAAAAAATATTTGCTGATATTTCGGAAACTCGTTACTTCTTAGAAGATTGGCAACCCATCTCAATGAAAGTGCTTTTCCACAGTCTGTGACTAGGACTACTTGAAGTGGAAACAAACCATAGAGAAAAAACTGAGAACTACTATATTTTGTCAAGTTTCAAAGAGCTACTGCAAAGCATGTTGGATTTAGTGTTCCAAATTCATCTATCTATATAGGAGAGAACAGAGGGAAACCTAAATATAAAAACTGCTACAGTAGACGAACGCTTCAACCTAGAAGAACAAAATATGGTGAGCCAAGTGAGATTTGTGTACCGATCAATACCACCAAGTATCATGAATATTGGGTGAAAAAATATTTGCTGGTATTTCGGAAACTCGTAATTTCTAGGAAGCTTGCCAACGCTTCTCAATTAAAGTGCATTTCCACAGTCTCTGCTTAGGGCTACTTGAAGCGGAAACAAATCATAGAGACAAAACTGAGAACTCCTTTATTTTGTCAAGTTTCAAATAGCTACTACAAACCATATTGGATTTAGAGTTCCAAATTCATCTGTCTATATAGGAGACAACAGAGTGAAACCTAAATATAAAAACTGCTACTGTAGACGAACGCTTCAACCTAGAAAACAAAATTTGGTGAGCCAAGTGGTATTTGTGTACTGGTCATTACCACCAAGTATCATCAACATTCGGTGAAAAAATATTTGCTGGTATTTCGGAAACTCGTAATTTCTTGGAAGCTTGGAAAACCCTCTCAATGAAAGTTCTTTTCCACAGTCTATGCTTAGGGCTACTTGAAGAGGAAACAAACCATAGAGGCAAATCTGAGAACTCCTTTATTTTGTCTAGTTTCAAAAAGCTACTACAAACCATGTTGGATTTAGAGTTCCAAATTCATCTATTTATATAGCAGAGAATAGAGTGAAACCTAAATATAAAAACTGCTACTGTAGACGAACGCTTCAACCTAGAAGAAGAAAATTTGATGAGCCATGTGGGATTTGTGTACCGTTCATTACCACCAAGTATCATCAAGATTGGGTGTAAAAATATTTGCTGGTATTTCGGAAACACGTAATTTCTTGGAAGATTTTCAACGCCTCCCAATGAAAGTGCTTTTCCACAGTCTCTGCTTAGGGCTACTTGAAGCAGAAGCAAATCATAGAGACAAAACTGAGAAATCCTTTATTTTGTCAAGTTTCAAAGAGCTACTACAAACCATATTGGATTTAGAGTTCCAAATTCATCTGTCTATATAGGAGAGAACAGAGTGAAACCTAAATATAAAAACTGATACTGTAGACGAACGCTTCAACCGGAAAGAACAAAATTTGGTGACCCAAGTGGGATTTGTGTACCGATCATCACAACCAAGTATCATCAAGATTGGGTGAAAAAGTATTTGCTGGTATTTCGGAAACTCGTTATTTCCTAGAAGCTTGGCAACCCCACTCAATGAAAGTGTTTTTCCACAGTCTGTGCCTAGGTCTACTTGAAGTGGAAACAAAACATAGAGACAAATCTGAGAACTACTTTATTTTTTCAAGTTTCAAAAAGCTACTGCAAACCATGTTGGATTTAGAGTTCCAAAATCTTCTATCTATATAGGAGAGAACAGAGGGAAACCTAAAAATAAAAACTGCTACTGAAAACGAATTCATTATCCTAGAAGAACAAAATTTGGTGAGTCAAGTGGGATTTGTGTACCGATCATTACCACCAAGTATCATCAAGATTGCGTGAAAAAATATTTGCTGGTATTTCGGAAACTCGTAATTTCTTGGAAGCTTGGCAACCCCTCTCAATTAAAGTGCTTTTCCAACGTCTGTGCATAGGGCTACTTGAAAAGGAAACAAACCATAGAGACAAAACTGAGAACTCCTTTATTTTGTCAAGTTTCAAAGAGCTACTACAAACCATGTTGGATTTAGAGTTCCAAATTCATCTATCTATATAGGAGAGAACAGAGTGAAACCTGAAAGTAAAAACTGTTACTGTAAATGAACGCATCACCTAGAAGAACAAAGTTTGGTGAGTCAAGTGGGGTTTGTGTACTGATTATTACCACCAAGTATCATCAAGATTCGGTGAAAAAATATTTGCTAGTGTTTCGGAAACTCGTATTTTCTTTGAAGCTTGGCAACCCCCATCAATGAAAGTGCTCTTCCACAGTCTCTGCTTAGGGCTACTTGAAGCGGAAACAAATCATTGAGACAAAACTGAAAACTCCTTTATTTTGTCAAGTTTCAAAGAGCCACTACAAACCATGTTGGATTTAGAGTTCCAAATTCATCTATTTATATAGCAGAGAATAGAGTGAAACCTAAATATAAAAACTGCTACTCTAGACGAACGCTTGAACCTAGAAGAAGAAAATATGGTGAGCCAAGTGGGATTTGTATACCGATCAATACCACCAAGTATCATGAATATTGGATGAAAAAATATTTGCTGGTATTTCAGAAACTCGTAATTTCTTGGAAGCTTGGCAACCCCTCTCAGTGAAAGTGCTTTTCCACAGTCAGTGCCTAGGGATACTTTAAGAGGAAACAATCCATAGAGACAAAACTAAGAACTCCCTTATTTTGTCAAGTTTCAAAGAGCTACTACAAACCATGTTGAATTTAGAGTTCCAAATTAATCTATCTATATAGGAGAGAACAGAGTGAAACCTAAAAATAAAAACTGCTACTGAAAAAGATCGCATCATCCTAGTAGAACAAAATTTGGTGAGTCAAGTGGTATTTGTGTACCGATCATTGCCACCAAGTATCATCAAGATTCGGTGAAAAAATATTTGCTAGTATTTCGGAAACTCGTTATTTCTTAAAAGCTTGGCAACCCCTCTCAATTAAAGTGCTTTCCACAGTCAGTGCCTAGGGTACTTGAAGAGGAAACAATCCATAGATACAAAACTGAGAACTCCTTTATTTTTTCAATTTTCAAAGAGTTACTGCAAACCACGTTGGATTTAGAGTTCCAAATTCATCTATCTATGTAGGAGAGAACAGAGGGAAACCTAAATATAAAAACTGCTACAGTAGACGAACGCTTCAACCTAGAAGAACAAAATTTGGTGAGCCAAGTGGGATTTGAGTACTTGTCCTTACCACCAAGTATCATCAAGATTGGGTGAAAAAATATTTGCTGGTATTTCGGAAACTCGTTATTTCTTAGACTTGGCAACCCCTCTCAATGAAAGTGGTTTTCCACAGTTTGTGCCAGGGCTACTTGAAGAGGAAACAAACCATAGAGACAAAACTGAGAAGTCCTTTATTTTGTCAAGTTTCAAAGAGCCACTACAAACCCTGTTAGATTTAGAGTTCCAAATTCATCTATCTATATAGGAGAGAACAGAGTGAAACCTAAAAATACAAACTGTTACTGTAAACGAACGCTTCAACCTAGAAGAACAAAATTTGGTGAGCCAAGTGAGATTGGTGTACTGATCATTACCACCAAGTATCAACAACATTGGGTGAAAAAATATTTGCTGGTATTTTGGAAACTCGTAATTTCTTGGAAGCTTGGCAAACCCTCTCAATGAAAGTGCTTTTCCACAGTCTATGCTTAGGGCTACTTGAAGAGAAAACAAACCATAGAGACAAATCTGAGAACTCCTTTTTTTTTTCTAGTTTCAAAGAGCTAATACAAATCATGTTGAATTTAGAGTTCCAAATTCATCTATTTATATAGCAGAGAATAGAATGAAACCTAAATATAAAAACTGCTACTGTAGACGAACGCTTCAACATAGAAGAAGAAAATTTGGTTAGCCAAGTGGGATTTCTGTACCGATCAATACCATCAAGTATCATGAATATTGGATGAAAAAATATTTGCTGGTATTTCGGAAACTCGTTATTTCTTGGAAGCTTGGCCACCCCTCTCAATGAAAGTGCTTTTCCACAGTCACTGCTTAGGGCTACATGAAGCGGAAACAATTCGTAGAGACAAAACTGAGAACTACTTTAATTTCTCAAGTTTCAAAGAGCTACTACAAACCATGTTGGATTTAGAGTTCCAAATTCATCTATCTATATAGGAGAGAAAAGAATGAAACCTAAATATAAAAACTGCTAAGGTAGACGAACGCTTCAACCTAGAAGAACAAAATTTGGTGAGCCAAGTGGGATTTGTGTACTGATAATCACCACCAACTATCATCAAGATTGGGTGAAAAAATATTTCTTGGTATTCCGGAAACTCGTTATTTCTTAGAGCTTGGCAACACCTCTCAATGAGAGTGCTTTTCCACAGTCTGTGCCTAAGGCTACTTGAAGAGGAAACAAACCATAGAGACAAAACTGAGAACTCCTTTATTTTGTCAAGTTTCAAAGAGCTACTACAAACCATGTTGGATTTAGAGTTCCAAATTAATCTATCTATATAGGAGAGAACGGAGTGAAACCTAAAGATAAAAACTGTTACTGTAAATGAACGCTTCAACCTAGAAGAACAAAATTTGGTGAGCCAAGTGGGATTGGTGTACTGATCATTACCACCAAGTATCATCAACATTGGGTGAAAAAATATTTCCTGGTATTTCGGAAACTCGTAATTTCTTGGAAGCTTGGCAAACCCTCTCAATGAAAGTGCTTTTCCACAGTCTATGCTTAGGGCTACTTGAAGAGAAAACAAACCATAGAGACAAATCTGAGAACTCCTTTATTTTGTCTAGTTTCAAAGAGCTACTACAAACCATGTTGGATTTAGAGTTCCAAAATCATCGATTTATATAGCAGAGAATAGAGTGAAACCTAAATATAAAAACTGCTACTGTAGACGAACGCTTCAACCTAGAAGAAGAAAATTTGGTTAGCCAAGTGGGATTTGTGTACCGATCAATACCACCAAGTATCATGAATATTGGATGAAAAAATATTTGCTGGGATTTTGGAAACTCGTAATTTCTTGGAAGCTTGGCAACCCCTCTCAATGAAAGTGCTTTTCCACAGTCAGTGCCTAGGGCTACTTGAAGAGGAAACAATCCATAGAGACAAAACTAAGAACTCCTTTATTTTGTCAAGTTTCAAAGAGCTACTACAAAACATGTTGGATTTAGAGTTCCAAATTAATGTATATATATAAGAGAGAACAGAGTGAAACCTGAAAATAAAAACTATTACTGTAAACGAACGCTTCACCTAGAAGAACAAAATATGGTGAGCGAAGTGGGATTTGTGTATGATTATTACCACCAAGTATCATCAAGATTCGGTGAAAAAATATTTGCTAGTATTTCGGAAACTCGTTATTTCTTAGAAGCTTGGCAACCCCTCTCAATGAAAGTGCTTTTCCACAGCCTGGGCCTAAGACAACTTGAAGAGGAAACAAAACATAGAGACAAAACTGAGAACTGATTTATTTTGTCAAGTTTCAAAGATCTACTGCAAACCATTTTGGATTTAGTGTTCCAAATTCATGTATCTATATAGGAGAAGACAGAGGGAAACCTAAATATAAAAACTGCTACAGTAGACGAACGCTTCAACCTAGAAGAACAAAATTTGGTGAGCCAAGTGGGATTTGTGTCCTGATCATTACCACCAAGTATCATCAACATTGGGTGAAAAAAGATTTGCTGGTATTTCGGAAACTCGTTATTTCTTAGAAGCTTGGCAACCCCTCTCAATGAAATTGCTTTTCCAACATCTGTGCCTAGGGCTATTTGAAGAGGAAACAAACCATAGAGACAAAACTGAGAACTCCTTT
>NW_027512568.1:300000-453228 GCF_048772815.1 Callospermophilus lateralis
GTAGAGACAAATGACAATACAGACACAACATACTGGAATCTATGGGACACAATGAAAGCAGTTTTAAGAGGAAAATTCATTTCTTGGAGTTCTTTCCTCAAAAAAAAAAAAGAAAAATCAGCAAATAAATGAACTCACACTACGCCTCAAAAACCTAGAAATGGAAGAGCAAAACAACAGCAAATGTAGTAGAAGACAAGAAATAATTAAAATTAGAGCAGAAATCAACGAAATTGAAACAAAAAAAAATTGAAAATATTGATAAAACTAAAAGTTGGTTCTTTGAAAAAATAAATAAGATCTGCAGGCCCTTAGCCATGCTAAGGAAGAGAAGAAAAGAGAGAACTCAAATTACTAACATACGGGATGAAAAAGGCAATATCACAACAGACACTACAGAAATAAGAAGATAATTAGAAAGTATATGGAAACCCTATGTTCCAATAAAATAGATGATAGTGAAGATATCAATAAATTCTTAAGTCATGCGATCTGCCCAGATTGAGTCAGGAAGACACACACAATTTAAACAGACCAATAACAAAGGAAGAAATAGAAGAAGCCATCAAAATACTACCAACCAAAAAAAGCCATGGACCGAATGGGTATACAGCAGAGATCTACAAAACCTTCAAAAAGAAATTAATACCAATACTTTCCAAGCTATTTCAAGAAATAGAAAAATAAGGAACTCTTCCAAATTCATTCTATGAGGCCAATATCACCCTGATCCCAAAACCAGACAAAGACACTTCAAAGAAAGAAAACTACAGACCAATATCTCTAATAAACTTGGATGCAAAAATTCTCAATAAAATCTTGGTGAATCGAATACAAAAGCATATCAAAAAAATTATGCACCATGATCATGTAGGATTCATCCCTGGGATGCAAGGCTGGTTCATTATACGGAAATCAATAAATGCTATTCACCACATCAATAGACTTAAAGACAACAACCATATGATCGTATCGATAGATTCAGAAAAAACATTCGACAAAGTTCAGCATCCCTTTATGTTGAAAACACTAGAAAAACTAGGGATAACAGGAACTTACCTCAAGATTGTAAAAGCTATATATGCTAAACCTCAGGCTGGCATCATCCTAAATTGAGAAAAGCTGAAGGCATTCCCTCTAAAATCTGGAACAAGAGGGATGCCCTCTATCACCACTTCTATTTAATTCAGTTCTTGAAATACTAGGCATAGCAATTAGACAGACAAAAGAAATTAAAGGCATAAAACTAGGAAAAGAAGAACTTAAATTATCGCTATTTGCGGATGACATGATAATATATTTAACACACCCAAAAGGGTCTACAGAGGAACTGCTAGAGTTAATAAATAAATTCAGCAAAGTGGCAAGATATACAATCAACACGCATAAATCAAAGGCATTCCTGTATATCAGCAGCAAAACTTCTGAAATGGAAATGAGGAAAACCACTCCATTCAAAATATCCTCAAAGAAAATAAGATAATTGGAAAAACAATTATATAGTTGGGAATCAACCTAACAAAAGAGGTGAAAGATTTATAAATGAAAACTACAGAAACATAAAGAGATAGAAGAAGATCTTAGAATATGGAAAAATATACCCAATTAATGGATAGGCAGAACTAGCATCATCAAAATGGCGATATTACCCAAATTCTCTACAGGTTTAAATTGATGCCAATCAAAATCCCAACGACATTTCTTGTAGAAAAGATAAAGCAATCATGAAATTCATATGGAAAAACAAAAGACCCAGAATAGCAACAGCAATTCTAAGCAGGATGTTTGAATCTGGAGGTATAGCGATACCAGACTTCAAACTGTACTACAAAGCAATAGTAACAAAAACAGCATGGTACTGGTACCAAAACAGGCAGGTGGACCAATGGTACAGAATAGAGGACACAGAAACCATTCCACAAAATTACAACTTTCTTATATTTGATAAAAGGGGCTAAAAACCTGCAATATACGAAGGACAAATGGTGCTAGAAAAATTGGAAATCGATATGCAACAAAATGACACTGAATCCCTTTCTCTCGCCAAGCAAGGAAGTTAACTCAAGATGGATCAAGGAGCTAGATATCAAATCAGAGACACTGCATCTGATACAAGAAAAAGTTGGCTACGATCTACATACTGTGGGATCGGGCTCCAAATTCCTTAATAGGACACCCATAGCCCAAGAGTTAATAACAAGAATAAATTAATGGGACTTACTTAAAATAAAAGTTTTTTTTTTTTCTCAGCAAGAGAAACAATAAGAGAGGTAAATAGAGAACCTACATCCTGGGAACAAATTTTTACCCCTCTCACTTCAGATAAAGCCCTAATATCCAAAATATACAAAGAACTCAAAAAATTAAAAAGTAAGGTAACAAATAACCCAATCAACAAATGGGCCAAGGACCTGAACAGACACTTCACAGAGGAGGACATACAATCAATCAACAAGTACATGAAAAAATGCTCACAATCTCTAGCAGTCAGAGAAATGCAAATCAAAACCACCCTAGGATACCATCTCACTCCAGTAAGATCGGCAGCCATTAGGAAGTCAAAAAACAGTAAGTGTTGGCGAGGATGTGGGGAAAAGGGGACACTTGTACACTGCTGGTGGGACTGCAAATTGGTGCAGCCAATTTGGAAAGCAGTATGGAGATTCCTGGGAAAGCTGGGAATGGATCCACCATTTGACCAAGCTATCACACTTCTTGGACTATTCCCTGAGGATCTTAAAACAGCGTACTATTGGGATACTGCCACATCAATGATCATAGCGGGACAATTCACAACAGCTAGACTGTGGAACCAACTTAGATGCCCTTCAATAGATGAATGGATTAAAAAAATGTGGAATCTACACACAATGGAGTATTACGCAGCACTAAAAAATTACAAAATCATTGAATTTGCAGTGAAATGTATGGCATTAGAGCAGAATATGCTAAGCAAAGCTAGCCAATCCTTAAAAAAACAAATGCCAAATGTCTTCTTTGATATAAAGAGAGCAACTAAGAACAGAAAGGGAGGAAGAGCATGAGGAAAAGATTAACATTATACAAAGACGTGTGGGGGGAGAGAAAGGGAGAGAGAAGAGAAAGCATATGGAAATGGTAGAATACCCTCAATGATACACAAAATTACACATAATAGGTTGTGAGGGGAAATGGGGCGGAAATAATGGAGAGAATTAAACAACAGCACATGAGGTAGAGAGGGAAGATGGGAGGGCAGGGGAGGGGGGATAGTAGGGGATAGGAAAGGTAGAAGAATACAACAGTCACTAATATGCCATTATGTAAAAATGTGAATGTGTAAGCAATGTGTTTCTGCAATTCTTATTTGGGGAAAAAATGGGAGTTCATAAACCAAATGAGAAAAATGTATCAAAGATGATATATCATGAGCTTTGTAATGTTTTGAACAACCAATAAAAATAAATAAATAAATAAAGGTTTAAAATTGAGTGGGAAGAAATCAGCTAAAAAAGGGTTGAGATGCATTCATTTTGCTAAGCAGAAACTTTGTTTTGTGTAGTTGTAACTATCACAAATTTATTTTACCAGAAATTTGGCTTTTGAAAATGCACATAAAATGAGATTAAAGGATAATTCACCTACCTTCATGAAAAATTCATAGCATTTCCTATATTTTTCATATTTCATTTTTTTAGTTAATATTTTGTCATGGACCATGTCTAGCCTTAGGCTATTCTTCCAGAATACTACCTCATCTGACAAGTTCGTACAATGTATTGGATTTTTCTTTTCATCTTTTATTTAATTGTTTCTAGCTAATAATGTGTATTTCTTCTTATCTTTATTTGGACATACATACCCAACTATATCTTTGCATTTTATGTTTTACTGCGGAAGAGACTCATCAAAAGCTCTTTGTTATATGTATTAACAATCAAACATTCAGAGAAGGCAATTATTCTTAATTTTGCATGAAAATAACTTTGTACCATTTTTCATATAAAGATTTAGAATTATTAATAATGTCCCTGCTGTAATAAGTAACTACTTACAAGAAGAATTAAACAATTGACTTTATATCAATTATGAATATGAAAAGTACTAAAATAAATATTTGGCAATTAATACACAATTGATAGAAATTGAAATCACGAGAAAGCCATTTAAATTGTCAGTGCATATGGTCCTTAAATAATAGGTTTTTTAAAAAAATTTTTCTCTAATTCATAAGATATATTATGCCATATTATAGCTTAATGTGATATAAAACCTTAAATTATCACAATGATAATAATAATCCATTGTTCCTTCCTCTACATTCTGTGGCATGCTAGTACTAAAATAAATTGTATTATAACACCAAAAAAAAAAGCCAAATCATAATATTTCTACAGTAACTGACACGAGTTTAACATCAATGCAAGTAGATTAGATTCCTATGGGACATGATGTGCATTTTGACGTTCATTTTTATTCAACACTGGAACATTACTATTTCTTCAGTTTATGCACATCAGAGGATATATAAATATTTCATCCACAATTTAGCAAATTTATACGCATTTGTTTAACTTCAAATCACTTCCTGCTTCAGAACCCATGTATTCCTCCATGTTTCTTGACTGCTCTTTTCATGAGACTTCTTTCCAAACACATTATTTTCGATTTCCTTTATCATATTTGAAGCAAAACACCCGTCATGATAAACCATAACCCTAATATTACCTTTAAATGTATAAGTGGTTGGAAAGAATGATTGTATATCAATATAAGATTTCTTACTTAGTTACAGATATCAATTCAATCCATTATTTAAAGTGGAACCAGTTATATTATTTATTCACAGTATGGTCTATTCATGTATTATCTCTATATTCATAGACACAGGGTACACCTCTTTGTACCCCCAATACTAATTTATACGTCTTCAAAATATTGCTCCCAGAAATGGTGGAACAAATACATGTAACCTGATCTACATATACATTTTATCACAGTAATATTCTGAACAGAAAAAGCAAAGTTCTCACTTATGATTGTACCATACCTAAATGGAAAGTGATCCTGGATTACTAAAAACATCCATGTCCAGGTTGCCTAATGATCTCAAATGAAAATCCTATTGGTGACTACATATTTGTTTCTTCCAAAGATTATATATTCAAACTCAACCCTTTGAATACGTCTAAAGCTGTCACTCACTTTACACTTTGAATGATTTTGTAATGTGTCTATTGATATCTGCTTTCCTACATATTTTCCCCAGTTCATCATTGTGACTGAATCTTCACATGTGCTATCACTAACATTCACTCTCTAACCGAAACCCTATTGCTAAAAAACTTTGGTCCAAATCCTATATTCACTCTTCTTCCTAAACCTACCTACTGTCTTCCTAATCCTATCGACTATCCCTTTTTGACTGGATGTTCTCTTCTACATTCAATCATCCAAGGTACAAGGTCCTTTGCCATTGTATATCGATTTATCTGAGACATCTGTGCAGAACGTAATTCAATGCTAAGTATCCCAATCAAGAACCCAATGACCTTCTGGGCTTCAAATCTTACTTAGATTTCTCTTTTCGTTCATATATTTCACCTCTATATTCTTATAAATATCACAGGTTCCCAATACCATTGTTCATCGAGCAGAATGGTTCCTAATCAAAATTGAAAATGTTATTAACACTAACCATACACTGTTCCCTCAATCTAACTTTACAGAAAAGCAATGACAGTGTTGGTCTTACAATACAGGAATGTATGGGATCTTCCACCTGATGAGAACCTCAAAGGTATGTGCAGAAATGATCCCTGGAGAAGATGTAGGCAGCTATGAAGGACCTGAGAGAGCAAAAGTCATCTTCCATGGAAAACAACCTGGTAGGATGAAGTTTGGTGTCTGAATCAGCCTCTGTCTTCTTAATGTAGAGGAGACGGACCAAACCAGGCCTTTTGGAGAGCTGTTCCTGAGTGCCTATGGATTATATCCCATTCTAACTTATGAAAGGGTCACAGGAAGTAGGGGCAGCCTCCATCTAAAGGGACCATAAGAAGCAACTGCTAAAACAAAGTGGTTGCCAAGGCAGTGACCTCATTCAGTTCCTGAAGGAAGTGACCTCACCTCACTTCCTTGGTGTTGGAACTCTCTGAACTTGGGATCCAGGAAGCCAGGCACCCCGAGCCAGTCCCAGTCCCTGTCCCAGTTGTCTCACTTGTTTGGATTTACCAAGGAGAGGGTCAGTCTTTCTTGGTACCTACTGATTTGAAGATGTCCAAATGCCAGAAGAGCTCTGAAGAGGGGTCTTTCCTGAGAAAGAAGGTAGTGGCTCACCACTGGTTCCTGTCAACTTCACAGAGTTGACCAAGGAGACCAGATCTGAGACAAGACAGGCCATTTCGGAGGAACATAGTATGGCCCAGCAGTCAGAGAACACTCCGAATAGTCACAGACCTACTTGGGGGAAGGAGGTGCCTTTGTGGGTGTGGTTGTGGGTTTGTGATTTGGTCTCATGTTCTGAGAATAAGTTTTTTCAGATATCAGCTCCGGAGCCCAGGAATTAATTCTCATTGGGGCTAAGGTTCCCCACCAGTGAGATTTGAAATTAGCGCTGGCTGCAGAGTTAACAAGGGCAGGGACTTTTAACGCCACTGCAGAAAAGAAGAAGGTACGAAGAAGAAGTCCTTAGGTGCCATGTTAGGGTTTTTCTCTGGGGTATGGCTGCCATTTATACTTTTTCTAACATTCCTCCCTTTTTGTTTTCTTAGAAAGTGGGGCATTGTTTGTCATTTCTGGCTGTTGCCTGCTGTGTGGGGGTGCTGTGGGGCCTAGAAAGGGAAGTGGACAAATGCTCGGGGGCCAGGTCTGGGGATATCATGGCAGCCAGAAATAAAAGCCAGTGGTATAGATAGCTACTTCAGTAGGGGTAAAGTCTATGAAAGTTCCCTGATGCCACAAGTTGTCGATGGCATGAAACCAGTCCTGGATGGAGGAGATTGTTGGTATCAGCTACTGGTCCTGTAACAGAGACTCTAGGAAATACTGGAAGCGTTGCCTGGTCATGGCGTCACCAGCACTTGAAGAAGATCAGAGCGAATAAAAACAGAATGAAGATAAAAATTAAAGCAAAGGTCAATTTTTGGCAGAAGTTCCATGTTGGGGGACTGACATAGAAGAGGCCAAGGGCCATGAGGAAGCTTAGAAGGTCATAAAGACTCATGAATCCAGGATGGCAGCTTGAGAGGTTCTCCAAGCTCGTTGCCTCCCGCTGTCTGATGTACGTTGCATTCCATCGTGCCTGGTAGTGAGCTTCATCACTGAGTGAACTGTTCTCTTGGAGATGTTAGGGGTTCATCGGTCATCAGAGGATGGTAGTGCCTAAGCAAAAGCTGGTTGAAATTTTGATTAGAAATTTTTTGCAGTTGGGTTTGAAGGAACTTCATTATGCATGGCAAGAGAGCAAAAAAAGGGAGCATCCCAATAAGGGGCCCCAAGATAGGTAGTAAGTACATGGCAAGATAGGATTGGAAGAACCCTGTTATGGGATTGGAGGAGCTAGGTTTGAGCAATTTGGTCAATAATTTCTGCAATTTAACAACATTTTTTTCTATCAGCCCAGATTCATTAACATAAGAGCAACATTCCTCTCTGAGGAATAGGCATGTACCCACTTTTTCTGCAGTGAGAAGATCAATTGCCCTTTGGTTCTGTAAAGCCACTTGTGCCAATGAAGTAACCTGGCGCTGCAAGGAGCCCAGAGACTCAGCAGTGGTATCGAGTGCTTCCTGCAGTTTTTGTTGCAGGTCTTTGAATGCCCATAGAGCATGACCTATAGCTCCACCAGAGAATCCGAGACCCGCCACTGAGGTTGTTAAAGTGAGGCCTACCAGAACCGGCAGAAAGACTGCCCTACGGGTTCAGGAAGGTAGGGCCAACTGTCGGAATTCGGTGGGAGTATACAAAGACAGCTGAGGAACTACAGTAACCAAGAAACAGGTGCCAGAGACATTGATCGTTGAGGTACTTAAAGACCCATTACACCAGAGGAAATGTCCAGGTTGCATAAATGCAGGGCTCGATTGGGTGCTTAAGCTCAAGGAACAAATGGGTAAAGGATTCATTATTGGCAGGTGGAAACAGATGAAAGCAAATAAAGTATTGGTGAAATAACTTTCCCACAGTGGGATACGTGTCACATGTAGGGGTTGTCCTTTCTTAGAGAAATTGTAGGTTTTTGCTGAAATATTTCCTGCCGCTAATGGGACTAAGTGAAGCACAGAGAAAGCACTGAGAAGGAGGCACAAAAAGAGGGGTGGAGTTTAATAATCGAAGAGATTGGTGTAACAAATTGAGCCATGTGTCAGGGGGACCTGAGGGGGTTGAAGGGTCTGAATCCTTTGTGGATGAGCTATGGATAAGATCTAAAAGTTTTGATTCTGACTCCTTAATGTGTTCAACTACCTGGATGGTTGCCTTAGGTGGCATAATCAGGGTGCGGCCAACTGTCATCCACCCTGTGGGTCTGGCTGAGGTTGTCCGAGCATAGACAGCAAACTCAACATAGTCCCAACGTTTGGCCTTGGGGTCAGGTATATCTAAAGTATACCATCCATTGTTATCAGATAAAGAGACTTTATCCCACTTTAGGTAACTAGAAGTCCACACTTTAGGGTAACAAAGTGAGTGGTAAGAATAGCTACCATGTTCATCATGGAACCTGCATGACCAATAGGGGCACCCATTATATATCTCAGGCCACCAATGACAATAGTCTTTTGTTTGATCAAAAAGGAAGCAAATGAAAAGCCAGTTCCAGCTACCAGGGACGAAGGTCCTTGAAGGTGACAATTTTAGGGAAATAGAGGTGCAGTTGTGGATGAAGCAAGTAGTTGCATCCACTGCACGGACCTTCTACATGCCATGTTCTGAGTATCGTTCCTGAAGAGTGAATAAATACATGGTAGGAGAGGAGGGTAAAGACCAGTCCCGATAGAGCACAGAAAATAAGCAGAGCACAAAAAACAAGCAGTTACAGAAGATTAGGGTGTTGAGAGAGCCCATTGTGACTTTTTTAAGAGGAATTGGGCTGCATGGAACACCGTGTGAGCCGCAACTTAAATGGGTGAGATGAGTGTGGAGAGCAGGAGTTAATGGGAGGTTCAGGAGGTGATTCTTGGAGTTCCTCTGGGTTGGTCCTGTCGTCAGCAGGTGGGGCCTCCTGGTGATATGGCTTCAACCTAGAAATGTGAATCCAGGGAGTTAGATGGTTGTCTGGTAAGGAGAGTTTGGCGGCAGTGGGGGTACAGAGAATGACAGGATAGGGGCCTTCCCATTTTGGGGCAAGAGTCCCTTTCTCCTCTGGGGTATTATAATATACTAGACTCCCAGGTGTTAAGGGAGGAGTGTTTGGAGAGGACACTGGGTCCGGATGAAGCCAGTCCTGATATTTCCAGAGTTCCGAGCGGAGATGATACAAAAGAGGCAAAGACAAATCTCGGGTGAGAGGTCCTTGTGAAATGACCAACCCAGGGGGTATAAGAGGTCTTTCATATATTATCTCAAAGGGAGACAGTAAAGATGGTTTTTAGGGAGAGCTCTGATTCGAAGCAAATCCAAGGGAAGGAGTTTGACCCAGTCTAAGTTTAATTCCATTGTCATTTTGGTAAGGACTTCCTTTAGAGTACAATTTACCCTTTCCACTTTCTCTGAAGCTTGTGGATAATATGGACAGTGGAAATGCCACTTGAAGGAGAGGGCTTGAGAGACCTTTTGTGTGATTCTAGAAATAAACTCAGGGCCATTGTCATATTGTAGAGAAGTGGGCATACCAAACCTGGGGATGATGTCTGTCAGTAAGATTAAAGCTACAGTGGAAGCCGTTTTATTGGAAGTGGGAAATGCCTCAATCCAACCAGAGAAAGTGTCCACAAAGACAAGGAGGTATTTAGTGCGCCATACTGTGAGCATGTTGGTGAAGTCTACCTGCCAGTCAGCAGTGGGAATGTGTCCCCGGGCTTGGTGGGAAGGAAAAGGTTTGGGCCTTAAAGGAGTATAAGTGTTGGTCCACTGACAGATCTGACAATTAGAGGCTATATTCTGTAGCATGGCTTTGTCAGAGAGGGTGAGCGAGAAGAAGCTCTGTAAAAAGAGGGTCAAAGACTGAGAATTGGAAAGGAATAGAGTATGAAGGAACTTGAAGAGATCCTTGTTCTTACTGGAAGAAGTAGGGGCTTCAGATGAGCTGTCTAAAGTGGCCATTATATGTCCCCCAGGGGGTCCATCATTGGAAGTGGTAGCAGCCATTTGTTCCGCCTGGTCAGCTTTGGCATTGCCCTCAGTGATAAGAGAGACGTCCTTCTAATTAGACCTACAATGGACAACTCCCACCTGGGTGGGTAAGTGGGAGGCCTTTATCAGATTGGTTATAAGAGCCGAATTAGTGATCACATTACCTTTGGTGGTAAGTAGGCTTCGCTCCTTTCATATTGCAGCATGGGATAAGATATGGAAGACATATTTTGAATCAGTATAAAGGGTTAGGGATTTTCCTTGTGCTAGAAGGCAGGCACTAGTGGCTACTATAAGTTCAGACTGCTGGTTGGTAGTTGCTGAAGGCAGAGATTTGGCCTCTATAATCTTAGTGGCTGAAACTACAGTGTATCCAAAGTAATGAGTGCAATTCTGCCTAAAGGAACTGCCATCAGTAAACCAGATAAGGTCAGGCTTGGCTAGTAGTCTCTCAGAAATGGAAGAATGACAGGGGAGGAAATCATCTAAGGTTTCCAACCAATTATGAGTTGGTGTGTTAGACGTGGGAGTCATTGAGAGCAGTGAGGCAGGGTTCTGTGCAGAGCAGGGGAGGAAAGTAATATTAGGGTTTTCCAGAAAGGAAGTGAGGAGTGACAGAACTCTGGATGGAGGAAGGGTTTGAAAGCCCTTATAAGCTAAAAGATCCTTCAAGTGATGTGGGGAGTGGATAGTTAAAGGGGCCCCAAAAGTAAGCTTAGAGGCTTCTTTGTGTAAAATTTGTCCAGCAGCCAGAGCTCTTAAGCAAGGGGCCCACTCACGGATGGTAGGGTCAATTTGCTTGGACAAATATGCCACAGGTGCAAATGTAGGCCCATAGTTTTGACCTAAGACCCCAAGTTCTTGCCTCCCTTTTTCATGGACATATACATGAAATGGTCTTGAAAGATCAGGAAGGTGAAGGGCAAGTGCCTTTAAGACAAGTTGCTGAAGCCTGCGCAAGTGGTAGTTTGGGGAGGAGGCAAGAGATTCACTAGGGGGTCCCTTTGCTAGTTCATACAGGATTTGTATAGAAGAGAATAATTTGGGATCCAGGACCTAAAATAACCTGCTAGTCCTAGGAATAATAGTATTTTGGCTTTTGTATGGGGCACTGGAAGATCAGAGAGGAGTTGCCTCCTATCCAGTGTTATTTCCTTTTTTCTGGGTGTAAGGCAAAAACCAAGAAAGGTGACAGAAGACTGGGAAACCTGGGCCTTGTGGGGAGACTTCCTATTTCCCTTGTCTGCTAGGAAATTAAGAAGCTGTGCAGTGTGGGATTGAGAGTGTTCCCAGAGGGACTACATAGAAGAAGGTCATCGACATATTGAAGGAGAGTAGAGTCAGGACAGGTCGGGTGAAAGGATGTGAGGTCCTGGGCAAGAACTTGGCCAAAGAGATGGGTGCTATCCCTGAATCCCTGTGGGAGGACAGTCCAGGTAAGCTGATGAGAATGGCGGGTGTGAGAGTCAGTGCAAGTAAAAGCAAAGATATCCTGAGATTCTGAGAACAAGGGAATAGAAAAGAATGCATGTTTCAAATTTAGAACCAAGAAGTGGGTAGTAGTGGCAGGGATCTGAGAGAGGAGGGTGTAAGGGTTGGACACTAGCGGGTGGATGGGGACCACAGAGGAGTAGACAAGGGGAAGGTCTAGAACCAGCCTGTAGGACACGTTAGGTTTCTTAACTGCCAGAATGGGGGTGTTGAAAAGAGAGTGTGTAGGCCTAAGATACCCCTTTAATTATAAATCCTGGATGATGGCTTCTAATCCGAGGAAGGCTGTGGTTGTGAGTGGATATCATGGTTGACTAATATATCTTGAAGGCTCCAGTAAGACAATATGAATAGGACTGCATTTAGCCATAAAGGGTGTAGTTGTGTCCCAAAACTCAGGGTTAACTGGTTTAGATAGTCGTGGGAGAGTGCATGGAGGAGGTGTATCTGCCCCTAGGAACATCATGAGGAAATGAGAGGTAGGAGAGGTGTGGGGTGATATGTGAATGGTGACTTTTAATAGTGAGAGTATGTCCCTTTCCAGAAGGGGAATGGGGCAATGGCTCATAACGAGAAAGGAGTGAGTGAAGGACAAAAGGGATTTTGAGGGAAAATATGTTTACCTCCTACCACGACAATAGGAGTTTTTGAGGGTGTGGTAGAACCCCAATACTCCCTCAAGACCGAAAAAGTGGCACCAGTATCCAAAAGGAAGGTAATGAAGCGTCCATCCACCAGGAAGGTGACCCTAGGTTCTTGATTCTTGATGGTAATAATCTGGAGGGAAGGTCCAGGGCTCCATCATTCCTCCGCTGCCAAGCCCAGGAGAGGCTGGGGTTGCCGGGTGGCTGACCAACCTCCCTTCCGGGTTGTTGGGCAGTCTTCCCCCCAGTGTCTCCTTTGATGGCATGTTGGGCAGGGGTTGTAGGGTGTTCTCGGCGAAGGACAATCCTTACCACATTTGAAGCAAGCTCCAGGGGGTGTCACATTGGGACGGCGTGGTGATGGCCTTCTCTGAATGACCTGGGCCAACATTTGGAATTTGGCATTTTCAGCTCTCTTCCTACGACATTCACTTTCATCCTCTCTACCATGAAAAACCTTTAAAGAGACAGCGAGGATTTCGGTCTGAGGAATAGCAGGGCCCTGTTCAAGCTTTTTAAGCTTGGCTTTAATGTCAGAGTATTTTTGGGCCAGAACATATGTCATTAAGAGATGACGGCCATCAGGGGTTTCTGGGTCGAGTTATGTGCAGTGTTGAAGGGCCTTGGTTAGTCTATCCAGGAATTCTGAAGGTGTTTCCTCCTTCCTTTGAATGACCTCCTGCACCTTTTTAAAGTTAACAGCATTGTGGGACGCCTTTTTCAGGCCCGCCAAGAGGCAGGATGTAAAAAGGTCATGAGTCTGTAAGCCTTCAGGGGTGTTGTAATCCCATAGGGTTCCTGCTCTGGGACAGCATGAGAGCCCGTGGGGTGGTCAGGATTGGTCCTATGATTTTCATCAGCATGGGCTTGGGCTAGCTCCCAGACCCATTGCCTTTCCTCGGGGAGAAGTGTATTGGCCAAGAGCATGTATATGGCATGATGAGTGAGGCTATATGCTTGCAGGACCCATTGAAACTCCCGAATGTAAGTGGTGGGTTTAGTGGTGATTGAGCCTAACTTGCTCTCTAGCTGAGTAATGTCTGACCTGGAGAAGGGCACGTGGACTCTGATGACACCCTCAGGACCAGCTACCTCACGAAGGGGTGCGATTGTCTTAGGGGTGGGAAGGAGTCCTTTAGACCTGGTAAAAGGAGGACTGAGAGAGGCAGGCGGAGGACAGGAAGGAGAGGGAGGGGAAGGGAGTGTCTCTTTGGAAGAGGAGGAAGTGGAGCAGGCAGAAGAGGACGGAGGGGAGGGGGATAAAATGGAAGGCTGAGGATCCATGGAATCAGGCAGAGGATGAGGAGGGTATTGCAGAAGAGAAGGGGCAGATGGGGCTGGGGAGAAGGTGGGGGTTCATCTGCTGGGTTGAATGAGGAAGAATCTGTGAAGTCAGAAGTAGAAGTAGGGAAAGATAGGGGATTGCAAGCAAGGAGGACCTGACGGGGAGGGCAGGAGGAGCAGAGACAAGGTGCTGTGTGGGAAGGCTAATACCTTCAATGCAGGGAATCTCCCTCCACTTTTCCAGACGCTGGCAGTAGTTAAAAAGGTCCCAGGGGAGGTTTGGATCTAAGGAGCCTTCTGGAGGCCAATGATTGCCATTATACAGTGGATATGGAGGCCAATCTTGGGTACAGAATTTAATTAAAAGTTTGGGCTTGATGTCTGGTGTGAGGGAGAGTGTGGCCAGATTTTTTATTAAACATTTGAGAGGTGAGGCTTCAGGTACAGATGAAGAGGTGCCCATTGTCACAGGGAGAGATGGAAGAGAGAGAGAGAGAGAGAGAGAGAGAGAGAGAGAGAGAGAGAGAGAGAGAGAATAAGAGTAAGCGAGAGAGACAAAGAGAAAACCCGAGCTGGAACGGCTTCCAGGAAATTCAGGGCGAATGGGGGTCACGTGGGTGTCCCCAAAATGACCAGCTGTCGCGAGGAAATACAGAGGGTACTACCTGGTCGTCACCAGTGAAGTGCGATCTGGAAGACCCAATGGGTTTGGAGCCATGGGCAACCTGACGTCAGGAAAGTTTTCGAACGCAGCTGAAGAAGTCAGTAATGAAAACAGAACTCCAGCTCCAGCAGAATGCAGTTCTAGGACGGGAGTTCAGTTTTCCCTGAGCAGAGAGGCAGCTTCAGCCAGACACAGCAGCCCTGCAGGAAACAGCAAATCTAGCCGGCAGCAGCAGTGGCAGCAAAGGAGGAAAAACCACAGAGCCTCTAGTGTAAACTCAGAACCCTCATGCCCCAAAGGGAAACGGATCACTAGAGGGTCCACTGTGACCAGTAAAGGTCTTGATGGGAGGAATTCCCTCTCCCCTACCGGGCGTCTAGAGTGTGCTGGACGATCAGGGTCACAAAACTAGCGGTAGCCCGAAGGAAGTTGGCGAGCCGGGGTCAGGGGAAGCTTACATACATCAGATCAGTGGTGAGTGCAGGAAGCTGGCGTCTGAAAAGAGCGGACCAGGACGGAGTGTCTGGGCGGAACGGGGGACGGGGCTCTTGTTGGAAAGAGCTCACCCGTATCCTCAAACGGGGCACCAGAATGAAAGAACTCCCCACTCAAAGGCACTTCGCCGGGAGAATTCCAATTTTATTGCAAAAAGCTGTGTGCTTATATATAACTAAGGAGGAGATGAAAGGACTTAGATAAATGGCAGGCAACCCGTTTATTGGCAAGTTCTTTCAGATATCAGCTCCGGAGCCCAGGAGTTAGTTCTCATTGGGGCTAAGGTTCCCCGCCAGCGAGATTTGAAATTGGCACCAGTGGGAGAGTTCACCCGGCGGGAACTTTTCGCGCCACTTCAGAAAAGAAGAAGGTAGGAAGAAGAAGTCCTTAGGCGCCATGTTGGGGTTTTTCTCTGGGGTATGGCTGCCTTTTATACTTTTTCCAACAATGAGTATACCAGACAGTGCCCTGATTGACTGGTTTTCATTAAAATGGTGTTTAACAGAGATGCCAGAAAGTTGGATCCTGCTGAGTAGTGGGCCTAGAGCAATGGTGGGCAGGTGTGTGATAAAACATCTGTGGTGGGGCCATGTGGATCTGCCATTGGCTTCCAAATGGCTTGTCACTGACATGGTCAAACCAGCAGACCCTTATATGTAAAGGCATCTTGTTATATGGAGAGGTTTCAGGACGCTGTTCAAAATCAGGTTGCTATAGTCAAGGGGGCAAGCTATGTGGGATAGAAGCCTGGTTCTTGTATTCTCCAGCAGACCCTGACTCACCACACGTGACAGAACTCCCTCCCGTACTGTGTTCCATTTAAACTCCTTGTATTTCGTGAAGCAAGTACCAAACTTCCAGTGCAGCAGCAAAAAACACCACGAAAATAGAGGATGACCATATGGCTTCACAGTCCACATGGGGAGACATTTAGCCCCCAGGGGCCACAGTTTACCTACAAAGGGAGAATTCAGCAATGCTGCCTCATGTTCATTGGGAAAAAAAGAAACAATGTCCACCAGGTCACATAGATGCAGACCCAGCTTTTATGGCCTCACTAGAAAGGAAGCTAAAGCTCCTGACAACAACATATATTTCAAGTGCCCAACCTCACAGAGAGTTTCCCAAGAAGTCTCTAGGCCAGCAGAGTTCCATTTTTGTGGAGTGTTTACCCTGTTCCTTACTTTTGAAAACTCCTCTACCACTTCCAAGATTGTGAACTCCTGATTGTTTTCCATTCCAGATATGTATTCACGGAATTTCTAACTCTTTTCCTCTAATTGTTTCTTACTTGGGGCGAAGGTATTGTCAAGACATTGTTCTGGATAAGAGTGGGAAGATTTTTGTGTAGCACATATTTACATACACATTGGATACATTTTGCAATTTTTCATTCGAAATACTGAAACTCTGACACTAACCCATACCCTACTAGACTCTGACTACTAATCCTAATATGATGGAGAAAAATAACCCAAACAGAATAGAAATACAAGCAGTTCAGAGGAGGCATGGTGAATAGTTGGTCTTGCCTTTTCCATGATATAGGGTAGGAGTTACAAATCTTGTCAATTTTTTTCTTGAAATTGTTCTCCATGTGTTTTTAAAGTTAACACACATGTGAATTCCTGTCTCCCATTTTCTGTAGCCAATTCAGCACATGTATTTTTATATGCACATACAAAATCCTACCTGGAATACATGTACATTTTTGTGAGGTGGCTAACTTGGCAGATACAAAGTATGAGAAGAAATCACTCCTCCTAAATGCTTTTGGAACTGAAAATTCAAACTATGAGTGAGCTTTTTAGTTGAGCAACATTATACATAAATCCATGTTCAGTAAAATTAATATTTTTGGATCTGTGGATGATATATATTTCATGATGAATTTTGATTGGCATATATTTTCTACTTTCCAATGTATTTGTGTGTGTGTATATATATATATATATATATATATATATATATATATATATATATACACTCTAGATTTTTCAAAATATGAAATACATATGTCTTACTATACACTCCCTAAATTCACTAATGTTCATGTATGTGGTTTTATAATCAACTTTTCATAAGATTATTTTCAGAAACATTCATCCACCTGAAATACATATTTGTTTTCTAGTACTGAAAACTTACTTCAGTGAATGGTGCAAACAAATCCTTATATTTCTACAGTAACTGACCCACTTTAACATCAATGCTACTAGATTCCTATGGGACATGATGTGTATTTTGACGTTCAATTTTATTCAACACTGGTACATTTCTATTTCTTCAGTTTTTGTACATCATAAAATGTACATTTCATCCACAAGTTCACAAATTTAAAGACATTTGTAACACATTCAATCACTTCCTGCTTCAGAACACATATATTCCTACTTGTTTTTGACTGCTCATTTCATGAGACTTCTTTCCAAATACATTATTTTCTATTTCCATAATCAATTTTGAAGCAAAACTCACACAGAATTTATGATAAACTACAACCCTAATATTACCATTAGATGTATAACTGGTTGGAATGAATGTATGTATATCAGTATAAGATTTGCTATGTATTTTGAGATATAAATTTATTCCAATTTGTAAAGTTGGAACAAGTTATATTATTTATTCACAGTATGGTCTATTCAATCATTCTCTCTATATTCATACACACATGGTACACCTATTTGTGCCCCCAATACTAATTTATACCTCTTCAAAATATTGCTCCCAGAAATGGTGCAAGAAATACTCATGTCACCTGATCTACATATACATTTTATCACAGTAATATTCTGGCAAGAAAATGCAAAGTCACACTTACGATTGTACCAAAGCCTAAATGGAATATGAGTATGGATTATAAAAATCACCCGTGTCCAGGTTGGCTAATGCTCTCAAATGTCAATCCTATTGGTGACTACATATGTGTTTCTTCCTAAGATTATATATTCAACTTCAAGCCTGCTGAAAATGTCTAATCCAATCAATCACTTTATCATTTGCCTGATTTCCTATGTCTCTATTGATATCTGCTTTCCTACATATTTTCCCCAATTCATCATTGTGACCAACTCTTCACATGTGCTGACATTTACATTTTCTCTCTACCTGAAACCCTATTGCTAAAGAACTTTTTTTTCAAATCCTATACTCACTCTTTTTTTCTAATTCTACCAACTATCTTGCTAATCCTACCAACTATCCTTTTTAGACTGGATGTTCTCTTCGACATTCAATCATCCAAGTACAAGGTCCTATACCATTGTGTATAGATTTATCTGAGACACATGTGCAGAACATAATTCAAAGCTAAGTATCCCAATCAAGGATCCAATGCCCTTCTGGGCTTCAAATCTTACCTAGATTTCTGTTTTCATACATATATTTCACCTCTATATATACTTACAAATATCGCAGGTTCCCAATACCATTATTCATCCAGCAGAATGATTCCTAACCCAAATCAAACATGTTATTAACCCTAACCATACTCTTTGCCCTCCATCTAACTTTACAGAAGAGCAGGGACAGAGTTGGTCTTACAATACAGGAACATAAGAGACCTTCCACCTGCTGAGAACCTCAAAGGTCCATGCAGAAATGAACCCTGGGGAAGATAGAGGAAGCTATGAAGGACCTGAGAGAGCAAAAGTCATCTTCCACGACAAACAACCTGGTCAGGATGAATGGGTGTGTCTGAAGCAATCTCTCTCTTCTTAATGTAGAGAAGATGGACCAAACCAGGCCTGTGTGGAGAGCTGCTTCCGGGTGCTATGTTTGATATACCATTCTAACTTGTGAAAGTGTCACAGGAAGTAGGGGCAGCCTCCATCTATTGGGACACTTGGAAGCAAATGTTAGGAAAAAGTGATTGCCTAGGCAGTGACCTCATTCAGTTCCAGAAGGAAGTGACCTACATCACTTTCTTGGTGATGGAACTCTCTGAACTTGAGATCCAAAAAGCCAGGCACCCAGAGGCAGTCCCAGTCCCAGTCCCAGTGGTCTCACATGATTGGATTTACCAAGGACAGAGTCAGTCTTTCTTGGTAACTACTGATGTGAAGATGGCCAAATGCCAAGAGAGCTCTGAAGAGGGGCCTTTCCTGAGAAAGCAGGTAGTGGCTCACCACTGGCACCTGACAACTTCACATTGTTGGCAAGGAGACCAGATCTGAGATAGGATAGCCCATTTTGGGGGAACATAGTATGGCCCATCAGTCAGAGGACACTCCGGATAGTTACAGACCTACTTGGGGGAAGGCGGTGACTTTGTGGGTGTGCGTGTGAGTCTGTGGTTTTTTCTCATGATCTGGGAATAGGTAGGAAAGTCGCTTTGTTTGGTTTGGATTGGATCGTTTCTAGTAAGTCTTTTGATAAGGCGAGTGTTTTTATGTCTGTTTATCCCACTGTGTCTGTGGTTGTAGATATTAGAAAAAAGAATGCATCAATGGATGTTTCCTGTCTTGTAGAAAGCTTCACAGCATTCATCCTGCCCAATTTATATATGGACTGTGGCTTGCCTTATAGATGGGCAACAACTACTATCTTCCTAAGTTCCTGTTTTCTTCTTGAATTCGGGCCACTCTCCAGAATAGGCTCATGGTTTGGTGTCCACAATATGTACCACCTCCAGGCTCTGTGACATGGCCACATACTGGATAGCTGAAGGGAATGGGATCATCTCAGAAAACTCAGATATCATTCGAGAAACCCTGCTTTGGGCCATTTGCTTACCTATTGTTCTGTTGCCCTGAATGTCAGAAACGTCTTTGTCTCAGTCCACCCCTTTGTGAAGCCTGAAAAAATGGTTTTCAATGGAAATTAATGGGCATCACCTGTAGCTCTTTGCTTAATTGCTTTGGAAAGGGATGTGTCTGCATCAGACTCGTGCAATGTGTGAGGCTGTTGCATAGATTCTCAGAACCTGATGGATCTAAAGAAAGATTACATGTGTGCTTCCAAAACCAAAATGGCCAAAAAAGCAGTCATTGTGGACGAAGTCTCTCGCCTTCCTCTGTAAGGTTCCTGACCTCCATCAATTGAAAATAGGGATCCCTTGTGTCAAATGAGTTCTTCAAACCCTGCAGAAGATAGCCCATAGGTGCTTGGGTTTTCTCATGATTCCAATTCACATAAAGAATATACACCCGAGAGTCAGGAGGCCTCAAATTCGGGAAGCAGAGCAGTATTTATGGCAGGCCTATTTGATCACTCCTGGTTCTCAGGAAGGGTGTCCAGGCAACCCTGACTTTAGGCAAATGAGGGGCAAGGGAGATTATTTTGTACACTGTCTTGGACTGATCCCCTCATGGAAACCTCGAACCACAGGTTATGATGAGTGTCTATATGGAAGAAGATGAGGGCCTTGTGGGAGTGCTTTGGTTTTAATTGTGGTCATTTGTGTGGCGGTTGGAAGTGATGACTGGGTCTACCTGGGCTTGAACTCTGGTGTGATTCCCCTTAAAGTCTGAGTTCTGGAACTGATCTCAGAGAAATATTGCCATGAACTGTGTTCAGATTTTAGGAGGCCACGCATGGGATTCGCCCTTGGAAACTGAGATCAAGGACAGGGTGGCTTTCCACAGAGCCTTGGAATCTCAGCTAGGATATCACATGATTTTATTCTGAACGATTTGGCAGCCATAGTTGAGAATCAGAACACCCTTGGACGTCACATTGAAGACCTCAATGGGCCTGGCTTCATGCGACCTTTTGAAGACTCTATGGGAAGACTTGCCTGTGAGAGTTCTCCAGAGCTTTCATTGAAATGAGCTTCCTCACCATTTAATGGTTCCTGAATGAACTGAAACCCACAGTGTCTCCAACTTCATCCATGAAAAATGGCTAGATAAATACAATGAAATTTTTGAAATTCCAATAATCAGGTGGCACTAGAGAACCTTTGGATGTCTTGTTGCTGATCATTAGTGTACAAGAGAATGCCATGATTGACCGAGTTTCATGAAAATGGTGTAGAACAAAGATGCCAGTAAGTTGGAGCCTGCTGAGTAGTGGGCCTATTGCAGTGGTGGGCAGGTGTGTGATAATACATCTGTGGTGTGGCAATGAGGATTTGCCATTGCCTTCCAAATGGCTTGTGACTGACATTGTGCATCCAGCAGAACCTTCTATGTAAAGGCATCTTGTTACATGGAGAGGTTCCAGGGCAAAGTTCAGAGTCAGATTTCTATGTACAAGGGGGCAAGCTCTGTGAGATATAACCTGGTTGTTGCATTCTCCTGCAGACCCTGACCCACCACAAGTGACAGAACTCCCTCCAAAACTGGGTCCCAGTTGAACTCTTTGTATTTCATGAAGCAAATACCAAACTCCCAGTGCAGCAGCACGAAACACCACGAAAAGTGGAGGATGAAAAAATGGCTTCACAGTCCACACGGGGAGACACTTAGCACCCAGTGGCCACAGTTTACCTACAAAGAGAAAATTCAGCACTGCTGCCTTATGTTCATTAGAATACAAGAAACCATGTCCTCCAGGTCACATAGATTCAAACCCATCTTTGATGGTCTCACTAGAAAGGAAGCTAAAGCTCCTTACAACAACATATATTTCAAGTGCCCAACCTCAGAGGAAGTTCCTCAAGAAGTCTTTAGGCCGTCAGAGCTCCATGTTTTTGGAGTGTTAATTGTTAGACCACGACACAAGAAAAGACCACTGACTCTAATTAAAATCATATTAAATTAATCTTATTATTTCTACCTTTCATGCTGCCTCCCCTCCCAAAACAGCCGGAACAAGACAGCAACCCCAGCTTTCCTACAGCCCAGCTTTATAGCCCAGAAAGTTACACAAAAGGGGTGTTACAGATAACAGAACTCTGACAAGCATCACACTAATGGTAGTTTAGGTTTTTTTTGCTGTCCCTACATCAGAATTCAGAGGACCATTAGAGCCTCAGAGAGGGATGTTGTCTGGCCAGAGAAGGCAAATATTTATGATGTGTCACTAAAGTTTCAGAGAGGGCTGCTATCTGGTCAGAGAGCTGGGCATGCGTGAGTTCAAGGCACGGGCAGGCATTTCAAGCAGGTTCAGAATTTGCAGTAATTTATGGTAAAGCCAAAATTACCTTTTCATGGCTTTGTGGCAAGATGGCTCTCAATTTTAATAAAAGATCAGGTTGGGTCTATCATTTCCCCCTTTTCTCTGTGTCCCTTTCAAATCTTTAATAGATTAGGGGAAGAGCACTGAGGAATTTTTAATCCCTCAGGTAAGATTCTCCAAATTTTTAGAACTTACCCAAAACCGATCTCCCTGATTTTACCAGACTTAATTAATTACTTATATTGATAGTCTACTTATCTTTCTCTCCATTGTTGTAAGAAGAGTGGCGTCAATCATTATTTCTTCTTCTGACCTGAGACAGGGTGAAGTGAGTGGGCATGGCGTGAGGGACATGAGTTGCCTTTTATAAGTCAGTTGGGGGACATGAGTTGCCTTTTAGAAGTCATTTCGGATTGAAGTCTGGTTGGGGAAGAACAGGTTGTAAAGTCATCTGGGGATGGGTTCTTCTATGAGAGAAACAAAAACCATGAGTACTGAATAAATGTTGCAGCAGCCGGAACATGTTAGTGTATAGAAGTTCCCTCACCAGTCTTTAATATCCCCAGTTATCAGGACTATCAAATTAATATTTAACTTTTAGTGTTACAGTTGTCCTTCCCCATAAGATACAGTTTAACAATGTAATGTCATCTGATCTTGTAAAATCCTTTTTCTAGTATGACCTCTGCGTCTAATAGAGAAACCTTTAATTCTGTTACTCAGGGCTGGATAATCGTACTAGCAAACACCAAGCCTACCTGTGTTGGTTAGGAATATCTGCAGGCCTTAAATTAAAAATTTCTGCCTCTGGCAGCTCTTCTTGATAGTCTCTTTTTATAAGTATCAGGCATTCCTGTCTGAGAATCCTTCTTTGTAGCCTCCAGTCTTACTTATTTTGGGAGGCTAAAATAAAGTGCATACCTTAAAATATTATTATTATTATTATTATTATTATTATTATTATTATTATTATTATTATTTAAAATGCCCAGGAATGGCTGAATTTTCGTCTTAACTGTCTTTCCAAAGTGTTTAAGATGAAGCAGTCAAACTGACTTTTGTTTCTATCTATTGTTAACAGTCAGCTGAGCTTTATGGGAGTCAATTCTGGAAAAATGAGAGCACATTTTCAATTCTGCTAGTGCCATTTGCGCTAGGTGGGTCCAGGTCTTGCTTGACCATTTATCTTCCCTCAGAAGCATCAGGGATATCTCCTTTCTCTGATGACTCTCCTCTTCATAACAAATGCACTGATTGGCTTTCTGTTCTCCAGTGGTCTCATTAATCTCCCTGATCAGGAGGTTATGTGGCTCAGAGTTGCAAAGCTCTTTAGAGAAGTCCCCTGTTCCCTGGATTCAGATTGACTCAGAGGGTAAGAGCCAAATATTGGTTTTCTTGGCCCTTTTCATTTAACTTTAATTTTAAATCCTAATCTTAAACATCCTGCAAATTAATTTTAACAGCCTTATATTAAGAGTACTGGACTTTAATGTCTATAACTTTATAATTATCTTTTTATTAATTGGGATCTGTATTATTCTGTCTGTATTGTAGGTGATGACTTATTATCTTGAATAAACCCATGTTGTGTTCTTAAAGCAACACATTTGTAAAACACTAACAGGGAATCTTTAGATAACTTATAAGAAAATTTCAACTAAAATTAACAAAAGTAAAAATACTTAGTTCGTGTAATAGCTACCCTAAATTTTTTGGCTGAGTATTACATTATATCCCCTGTTTGAGATCCTAGGAATCTTGACATTTTTTATGTTTTTAACATAACTTTAAAGAAATATTATCTGACGTAATTGTTTCATAGTCATTCTCACATATAGTAAGATGGGACACACAGCCTTATCTCAGGTAAGGCAGGGCTCTTTATAAATCTTAAGCATTTTAGTTCTAAAGCTGATCTTTATTTTTTTTTTTGTTTGGGGGTCTGAGAAGATCTACTCATTAAGAAACTAATAGTTCATACTCAGGATTGGTTTTTGGTAGGAAAAATTATGATAAACATGGATTATTAGAATTACTTTATAATTTGGAAGGGTTTCTAGAAAACAGTATACCAGATCTGTAAGTTTCTATGTGAGGAGCCTCTAGGTCATTGTGGTGTTTGTGAACTTCCATTTTAGTGTACTGTGGCCAAGGTCAAAATGTACAGACAGTGAAGGTGTAACCCATCAACTTCATCTTCAGACACTTGCAAAATAGTTCCCAATTTCAGGTTTGGCTCTATGAGCAAGTGAATGTGCAGGTTGTGGGCTCAATCATTGGTTTTAAGAAGTATATGAACCTCTCATCAGATGATGCAGAAGAAATTGATTTAAAACAAAGTAAAGAACAGAACTGGGTCACTGTGTACCAAAAGGAGATAATATTACTCTGCTACCAAGTGTCTCTAACTAGAAATGATCAATGAAGTCATGAATTATTGAGAAGGCAGTTTTGTTTTTTTAGGTGTTTTTGTTTAGGAGTATAATCCTAAAGTATTTGTTTATATTGCTTTGATTACCCTTTTGTTATTACCAGATGACAATAATGGTATGGGGTTGTTTTTATTAAAAAGTAAAAATTAAAAGCAACATTGACAAAGTTTACATAAATTGTTTGTGGTCTCATGAACATTAGCTAACACCATATGATATCACATTTAAAACATGAATTAAAGAAAGCCTGAAAGTTTTCAACTTTTACATAGATTAGGCTCTCATTAACTTAAAAATACATTTAAATTGTTCCACAATGTAAAAAGTAACATAAAACTTTACATATCTTATTGATAACAGGTAAATAAATCTCCAATATATTTTTTTACCATACAACTTCAGAACACGAGCTTGATATAATGCTATTTTAAAGTTTCTACCTTACAGACTTGCATACCTGTAAGATATGAAAACATTAATAGCATCACAATTACATTGATGTTTCTACATTAACCAAGTTTAGCTTTTAAAGAAATGGCAGTACAATGCTCTAAAATAACAGTTCTGATTTAATAAGTTTTTTAATTTTTATGGTTCCTTGCTCTATAAAAAATAAAACTTAATAAACACAATGTTATGGGTAAACTTATGTTTCAAAAAATTTTTGTCTCATTAACACATGACTGATTTTTAAAACCTTATATAGAGTTTAGTAAAAACTTATACAGACCTTAGTAAATGAATCAGATTTCTAACAAAAGTACTCACGAATGAGTAATCCCATATCAAATTTACTTTACTTATTTATCAAAATATTAGAGAAATGTATTGAACAGTGTAAACCATTTTTATGTTGAAGAAAATGTTCTAGAACCAAGGCACATTAGACGTTTTGTAGATATTAATATTTTATTAGATTTTTGAACACCTAGAAAAATTTGTAAGCTTAAATTTAAAAACATTTATTTTTATCTGTTTATCCGATTTAAATTGAAACATTTAAACCACGTGAACTAAAGATCTTTGGATCCACTTTTTAAAATTTGTTTTTATGAGCACTTTTTTTAATGAGCGCTCCTTATATATGTTAATTTGTGTATCATATATATGATATACGGATATATGTCTATATAGACAGACAACACATAACAAAATTGTGCACACATAATAATAGTAAAGGCCTTGTAGTTTTTCACAGGTTAAATATCTATTGCAATGTTTCAAAAAGTCCACAGTTGGTCAAAGATAGAACTGATCAGAAAAACATTAACCTAGGTCTGTATGCTCAGAATCATGAGCTCAAAAATAATAAAGTATCTAAGGAAAACAATAAGAGTCCTAGAAAAAATGACTGGCCAGTAATTAGTAAATACCATACAATTTACTTTTTTTTTTCCGTTAGGCATCAAATCAGTCTCCTACTAAGCTTGCAGGCTTTTTTCATTTGCATTTCAACATGAGTCATGGCTGAGGTCTGGAAGGAGCAGGAAAAAAAATGCTATTCTGAGCAGACACCTCAGGCCTAAGGCATATTAACCATAATTTTCTGGTTGGGGTGTTGAAAATTATGATACAAGTTCAAGATACAATTCACAAAATTTTATGTCTTTACATCTTATTTTGTCAACAGATACCATACTATGGTTTACTATCCTTGTCCAAATTAATGCACTGGTACACACAGTGACATTTTCTCTGGCTACCGAATTCAAAATTGGTTAAAAAAAAAAAGTGAATGATTGGGAAGTTACTTGCCAACTTGGAAGTAGAGTTCTTCAGTTTTCCATCCTAAGTATTTAAGTTCTCTGGCATGAATTACCTGAAATCTTAAACTAAACAATGACCTAAACCCGACTTTTAACTGCAAGATTGTGCAATGCTTCAAAAACCCATTCAGATACCAGTTTTTTTATGATAAAACATCATCAGTTAGACACACATTCAGCTAAGATCATTCCCAAAAAAAAATTTATAATATCAACACATTATTGCACATGTCTTAAAGGACCAGAAACAAAGACACAAGACAGACAGAAAGGAGGTAGAGACTATGGTTGTCAGACAGAATCCTTTAAACCAGAGCAGATAAGAGAAAAAATCTACTACACCAGTGGCACCCAGGGGGGGACCAGATGTTTTAACAGAGGGGCAACATGAAATGTAAAATAAAGTGTCTATATGGTGACTTTACTGAATTTAGTGTCCCCTTTTTCTTTTTCTCTTTTTTAACAAGACAGAGGTGGCATAATACTTACAGTGCACGGAAGGAAGGAGGGTATTCCCTGAATCAACAGGGCTTTGGCAGCTGCTGGGGGTCCCTCAGTCCCTCCTTTTACTTACAGGATTAGCTCCTCTGGTTCAGTTCCACCCCAAGCAAGCTCCATCTCCTAACATTTCAGTAGACAGCTCTCACAAAGTTCTGGGGCGGAGGGGGGGTACCAAATTTGTAACATAAAGTTCGGTTCCTGACCTAGAAGCCAATTTATACCAATTAAATAATGAGGAATGGGTTCTGAGAAAAAGAAAAGGGGAGGCTAATTGCTTTGCTAACAAAGGAGAAACACAGGGGACTCTGCCAAATGTTGTGACTCTCTTGATCTGGAGGGACAAGGGGTTTTAAAGGAGTTTCACTTGTTAATCTGGGAGATACTCAGTTCTTAGGTCCCCAGCAGGCATTGCCCTCTGCAATGGTTGTGCTCCAGGCAGCCAGCTAGGGGCTTCTATCATCCTGCTAAACAAAGGGGGGTAAAGTTCATCGCAGTTCCTTAAAACACAGTTCAAACGGGTGTCAGGCTTACTCTCTTTATTACCCATTTTCACGTCCAATATCCTTAAGTTTTTACAACCAAAATCACACAACAAAATGAACAAAAGCAAACAAACAAACAAAAAAAAAATAGAACGGAGAACAAAACACACCACACACACACAAAAAGAAAAACAGAAACCCGGCGCCTAAACAGAAAAACAGTGGTACAGTGCAACATCTTGCTAAAGCTCCAGGGTAGGAGCGCGTGCGTGCCCGTCGGCACCTCTCTACACTTCCAGAGGAATTTCCTACAGAACAGAACAGAGGACAGAACGATTCTTGTTACTGTCCTGGACAGGAGTATATGTGAGCCTCCCCAGGCCACATCTCTGTCATCAGAAGAGATCTCCCTTAACCGGATATCAGATGTTATAAAGGCGCCACTTACCTATGGAGGCCTCCTCCATCAGGTGCTTGCTAATAGTTTTAGTGCAGAGGTTCACTGCAATGCTCCCGGGACTAAAGGCTCTCTTCCTAATATAGAGAAGATGGACCATACCAGGCCTGAGTGGAGAGCTGTTCCTTGGTGCGTATGGTTGATATACCATCCTAATTTGCAAAAGTGCCACAGAATGTAGGGTCAGCCTCCTTTTCATGGTACTCTTGGAAGCAACTGTTTGGACAAAGTGGTTGCCAAGGCAGTGACCTCATTCAGTTCCTGAAGGATGCGACCTCACCTCACTTCCTTGGTAATGGAACTCTCTGAACTTGGGATCCAGGAAGCCAGGCACACAGAGCCAATCCCAGTCCCAGTCCTAGTGGTCTCACTTGCTTCGATTTAGCAAGGACAGAGTCAGTCTTTCTTGGTACCTACTGATGTGAGGATGGCCAAATGCCAGGAAAACTCTGAAGAGGGGCCTTTTTTGAAAAAGCAGGTAGTGGCTCACAGCTGGCTCCTGACCACTTCACAGAGTTGGACAAGGAGACCAGATCTGAAAAAGGACAGGCCATATCGGGGGAACACAGTATGACCCAGCAGTCAGAGGACACTCTGGAGAGTGAGAGACCTACTTGGGGGAAGGAGGTGACTTTGTGGGTGTGGATGTGTGTTTGTGCTTTTGTCTCATGTTCAGAGAATAGGTAGGAAAGTCGGTTTGTTTGGTTTGGAGTGAACTGTTTCTAGTAAGTTGTTGCACAAGGTGAGTGTTTCTATGTCTGTGTATCCCACTGTGTCCGTGGTTGTAGACATTAGAAAAGAGAATGCATCAATGGATGTTTCCTGTCTATTAGAAAGCTTCCCAGCATTCATCCTGCCCAATTAATGAATACTCTAGGGCTTGCCTTATCAATGGGCAACACCAGCTATCTTCCTAAGTTCCTGTTTTCTTCCTGAATTCTGGCCACTCTCCAGAATAGACTCATGCTTTTGTGTCCACGATATGTAGCACCTCCAAGCACCATGACATGGACATGTACTGGATAGCTGAAGGAATTGGCAAGAATCTCAGAAAACTCAGATACCAGTGTGACCAGAATAGTCTCAGTGGAGAAACCCTGCAATTGGCCTTTTTATTACCTATTGTTCTGTTGCCCTGAATGTCAGGAAGGTCTTTGCCTCAGGCCACGCCTTCGAGATTCCTGAAGAAAAGAGTTTTCAAACGGAAATGAATGGGCATCACCTGTGGCTGTTTGCTTAATTCCTTTGGAAAGGGATGTGTCTGAATCAGCCCTTTGGCCCTGTGTGAGCCTAGAGCTTAGATTCTCAGCACCTGATGGATCGTAAGAAAGATCCCATGTGTGGATCCAAATCAAAATGGCCAAAAATCAGTCATTGTGGATGAAGTCTCTCGCATTCCTCCATAAGGTTCTTAACCTCCCTCAAGTGAGAATAGGGATCCAATGGGTCAAATGAGTTATTCAAAGCCCTGCAGATGCTATCCCATAGGTTCTTGGGTTTTCTTATGAATCCAATTCAAATAAAGAATCTAAACCGACAGTCAGTAGGCCTCAAATTGGAGAACAGAGCTGTGTTAACGGCAGGCATATTTGATCACTCCTGGTTCACAGGAAGGGTGTCCAGGCCACCCTGACTTTTGGTAAATGAGGGGAAAGGGAGCTTACTTGGGACACTGTCTTGTGCTGCGCCTCTCATGGAATCCTCCTGCCAGAAGTTATGATGAGTGTCTATATGGAAGAAGATGAGTGTCATGTGAGAGTGTTTTGGTTTTAACTGCGGTCATTTGTGTGGAAGTTGGAAGAGATAACTGGGTCCAACTTGGCTTGCACTTTGGTGTGATTCCCCTTAGAGACTGTGTTTTGGAACTGACCTCCGAGAAGGTACAAGGTCCTATGACATTGTATATCCATATTTCTGGGACATCTCTACAGAACGTAATTCAATGCTAAGTATACCAATCAAGGGCCAAATGAACTTCTGGACTTCAAATCTTAACTAGATTTCTGTTTTCATATTTATATTGAAAGGTTAATAAAATAGATACTTGTCATTTCCTGTTTTTCTGTATGCTTAACAAAACACCATTGAAATCTTGAGAACTGTTTACTATTCTTGTTCCCAGAATGTGCTGTCCCAAACTGCCAAACTGCAGAATGTACTCCGTCAACCAGTTGCTCGCAAACTGACACTCGCCATTACCCATCAATAAATTTCTCTCCCTGCCCTCTCCAAGAAAAATATATAACCATTTCTTAAGCTGTTCTCAGGGCTCTCTGCTCTGTTCAAGTGATCTCTGAGCCCTTCATGCCGGACTCCCAATAAACCCTTTGCTGTTGCATGAGACAGTCTCTTAGTGGTCTCTGCCGCAGATGCTCGCCCAACCTTTACATCTGGTGGCCCTAGCAAGATCCGGAAGCTGCAGACAAAATACCCCCAACGGGCTCCTCTGGGGGTAAATAAGGCCCATCTTTCTCGTTTCAGGCTTCAGGTTAGGGTATGGCAAAACGGCTATTGGTAAAGAGCGTGAGCTCTCTCCCATGGTGGCTGACACACATGTCACAGAGCCACAGGCCATGTCCCTGGGGGATAGACTCGGAAAATCGTGGAACAATAGTCTCCTCGACTCAGTGATATTTTGTTTCTGATTCGGTATTGCCAGCCCTTCAGGTTTTGCCGACTAGTCAGTCCTGGTCTCAGTATTGGACGTCCATTGCCTCTCTTTATTGTCTTGTCTTGTCTGTGTTGTGTGTCGTTCCTTTCGGTGTCTGTGTATATTTCATTATGGGACAGATCATTTCATTGCCTCTGTCCCTGACCCTTAATCACTGGACCAAAATCTGCTTAAGGGCTCAGAATCTTTCTTTTTCAGTAAAACGCCAGACCTGGCAGATTCTGTGTCTCAGAATGACCCACCATTGCAGTCGGATGGCTCCTAGAAGGATCTTTCAACTTCGCACTTATTTGAAAAGTCCGAGATATTGTCTTTCAGCAGGTGCCACATAGACATCCAGATCAACAGCCATATATCTTAACTTGTCAGTACCTCTACAAATCTCCTCCTCCATGGGTCAAGCCTTTCCTTGTCCCTGCACCTGCTCCTACTCCTTCCCCCACGATTCTATCTCAACCTCTCTGCTCCTCCTCCTCCACCCTCTGTTCTCCCTGAGTCTCAAGACTCTACTGGACTCACCACCCCCTCCTTATCATCTGCCCTCGTCTCCCAACCCCTAACACCCTCTAAGTGATTCCCCTTCTGCTGACTCAGCCTCTCCACCATTCGAGGAAGCTAGGCTGGCCCAGCGTCATCCAGATGACTGTCCCACGGCACACACAGCCCCTCCTTCCCTGGAGGAAGCTGGCCCGGCTAAAAGAACTCAGAGAACTCACCGACGTTTTCACACCTGCCTACTTGAGGTGACTGCCAACACCACCTAGCGACTCTCTTCATGACAGAGCAATGAGAGAAAAATCTCCTGGAATGTGGAAAAAAATATCCTCAGACCTGATGGGCGACCAACACAACTTCCCAACATAATCAAAACTGGCTTCTCCTTAAACCCACCCAACTGGGACCCCAACACCTTTGAAGATAGGGAGCATCTGTTCAATTATTGCCAGGCTCTAACAGCGGGTCTCCAAGTGGCCGCTGGGTGACCAACTAATTTGGCCATGGTAAGAGAAATTATTCAAAGGCCTGATGAATCTCCATTTATGTTTCTAGAGAGAATCATGGAGGCATATAAGAGATATACTCCTTTCGATCCTCAGGCAGCAGATTAAAAGGCATCTGTCACGATGGCCTTAATTGAGCAAGCTGCCATGGATATTAAAAAAAAAATTAAAAGAGAGATTTTGTCAAAGAAGCCAAGAAAGTATACTATAAGAGAGAAACAGGGAGAAAGAAAGGGAGCAAAGGGAGGATGAGAGAACCAAAAGACAGACTAAGGCATTGACTAAGGTCCTGATCACAACAAGAAAGAGGCCAGAAATTAAGACATAGGGTGACAGGAAGGGCCCATGCCAGAGGCCACCCCTGGCCTCAGATCAGTGTGCCTACTCTAAAGAAAAAGGATACTGGGCCATAGAGTTCCCTATAAAGAGACAGCCACGCCAGCTGGCCATTCTGACTCTGGAGGATGACTAAGAAAGTCAGGGCTCAGAACCCATCCCCTAGCTCAGGGTAACTTTTGAAGTGGAGGGGACTCCAGTAAACTTTGAAGTGAATACAGGAGCAGTATACTCAGCCCTTAAGGCCCCATTGGGCCCTCTATCAAATAAAAGGTCTCTAGTTCAAAGGGATGATGACAGTAAATATCAGGCTTAGACAACTAAGAGGACCATGGACCTGGGGAAAGGAAAAATCCATCACTCCTTCCTAGGAATCCCAGAATGCCTGGACCCATTGATGGGCAGAGATCTGCTCATCAAGCTCCAGGCCAAAATAACTTTTAACCATGAAGGCCCCCAAATGAAATTTCTAAATACTTCAGCAAAAACTCCTATAGTCACGGCTTTAACTATATTAGTAGAAGATGAACATCCACCATTCACATGCCCCAAGTCTGATCAAACAGGCAAGCTGCCCCAAAAATGGATAACAGATTACCCAGATGTCTGGGCAAAAACTGCTGGGTTAGGCCTGGCCGTGAAACAATCTCCAATAACAGTGGAGTTAAAAACCTCAGTCTCCCCAGTCAATGTCAAATAATATCCTCTAAGCAAAAAAACTAAAGGTGGGATAAGGCCCCATATTCAGAAATATCTGGCATTAGGGGTCCTAAGGCCCTGTCAATCGGCCTGGAACACTCCCCTGCTACTAGAAAAAAAAAGCCAGGGACCGGGAACTATCTCCCCATTAAAGAGCTAAGAGAGATCAACAAAAGAGGGCAGGACATTCACCCCACGGTACCTAATCCGTACAATCTGCTTAGCACTCTGAACCCTGAGGGGAAATTATATACTGTTCTGAACTTAAAAGATGCTTTCTTTTGCTTGCCTCTGCATAAAGATAGTCAGTTGCTGTTTGCTTTCGGGTGGGTAGACCCAGAAACCAAAACGTCTGGTCAACTAACTTGGACTAGACTCCCACAGGGGTTCAAAAACTCCCCCACTCTCTTTGATGAAGCCCTCCACAGAGATCTCAACAACTTCAGAACTACGCACCCTGAATTTACCCAGCTTCAATACGTGGATGTCCTGCTACTGGCAGCCAACACCAAGGAAAACTGTGAGTCTGGGACCCAAGCACTATTATATGAGCTAGCTCAACTCGGGTATAGAGTTTCGACCAAAAAGGCCCAAATTTGCTAGCATGAAGTAATCTTCCTGGGCTATTCCCTTAGGGGCAGTAAACGATGGCTCACTGAGCCCAGAAAACAAACCATTATGTAGATACCACCCCCATCTTACAGCAGACAACTCAGAGAATTTCTTGGGACTGCTGGCTTTTGCAGGTTATGGATGCCTGGGTTTGCGTCCTTAGCTGCTCCATTATACTCGCTGTTAAAGGAAGATGCCCAATTCCAATGAAACCCTGAGGACCAGGAAGTTTTTGATAACATCTAAGGACACTGACACTGAACGCCTCAATTTCACTGAGCTCAGCCTGCAATTAGAGCAAGCCCTACACTACGTTAAAAATGTACATCAACTCACTCACCTTGGTTCAAAGAAACTGCACGCATTACTGTAAGATTAAGAACAGAGTTTTCCACTAACCAACTCACAGTGAAAGGAAATAACTGAACGGGTAACAAAAGCCTGTCGGGTCCGTCAATTGGGTAATGCTTACCCTTCCAAGTTTCCTAGAGGAAAGCACCTATGAGGAACCAGACCAGGACAATTCTGGGAAGTGGACATTACTAAAATTAAGCCAGCAAGGTATGGATTTAAATATCTCCTAGTCTTTGTAGATACATTTTCAGGATGGTTTGAAGCCTTACACACACACACACACACACACACACAAAAAAAAAAAAAAAAAAAAAACGGCGCAAATGGTTTTCAAGAAGATCCTGAAAGATATTTTTCCAAGATACGATCTGCCTAATGGACTGATAATGGACTGGTTTTCATGGCCCAGGTAAGTCAGGTGTTAACCAGGACCCTGTGGATTAATTGGAAGTTACATTATGCTTATATACCCCAGAACTCAGGACAGGTAGAAAAAATAAATAGAACCATTAAAGAGACCTTAACGGCCCCCTTAGGGACCTGGTGACTATCTCTCCACCCAGACATTTTTCAGCTCAGTATAGGTCTTTCCTATTGAGACATGCCTGATGAAGAGGATCTCACTAAAATTCCATTAAATCCCTTCCGTACCATAGATAATTGAAACAAACATTATGGATGCAGGGACACGCGAGCCAGATGCAGGTTGGCTAGCCTATATTACTATGTATGCCCGGCAGACTATCAAAGCGACAAACAGCCATGGCTGTGTGGGGGAAAAGCCGACTTCTTGTGTAAGTCATGGGGATGTGAGCATACAGGGACTGCCTGGTGGAACCCAAACTCCTCATCAAATTCAGTACACAGCATTGGCCATATTACCAATTAGACAACCAAAAACTATGGCCCCCAGAGGGTTCTCTAGATCCTCAAATTCTGCATGACATTTTTAACTTCGGCAAGTGCTCAAAAGGGGGAAATTCCCCTATGTGGAATCCTTTTCCCTCCTTCGCTCACATCCTGTACTATGCTTCCCCAATAGTTCCTCACCCTCAGCCTTCTGCTCTAGACTCTCTGCTTTCACTCCCACCTCAGCAACCTGATTTCTCCCCTCCAATTAATAGATCAAAAACCCAAACCTCCGCTGGATCTCAGAACATTGCCCCCTTGCTGAGGAAGCAGGTACCGAGGTACCCCTCCACCCACTCCTCTCTTTTCCTGTCAGTGTCTGCACTAGGTCCCACCAAGTCCTCTAGCAAGCTTAGCCAAAGCTCAAACCAGCTGAGAAGAGCCCTCAGACCCCTATCCAAGATGTAATGAAAATGACCTTTAAAGCTGATTTGTCATCACTGAAAACAGGTTTCTAAGAATTTAAAGTCCCTCACAGGCTTTTTGGAATACTCACTCCCGTCTTCCCCTCTGCTCTACCTGTTCTACTGCTCAAGTTTTTGTTCTAGGAAAATCCCAAACCCCTTTCCCATTATTCTTTGGCATCTCTCCTTCCTCATTCTCAGATCCACGGAGCTGCACTCAGCATCGCCTTCCCTGTCATCCCCCTCTGTACCAGGTCCACAGAAATGTCTTAAATGACCTTCTCCAGAAGTCTTTACCAAGGCTTACTTTAGGGCTTTCAGCAAAAGAGTCCCTCTGAAAAAGTTCAATGGAGATAAACTTCCACTCTTCATGTTGCCCTGTTCTACTTGGCCACTGGCTGGAAAAATCACCACCCCTAAGCTAGACATCGCCTTACCAGTTTTTCACAAAATATGTGAACAAGGACTCTGGCCTTGAGCTGGGGCTTCAGAGAGATTGCTACATTTCTAAGATAAAAAAGTTACCAACTGGGCTCCATGGTGACAGCTGGCAAGGAGGAAAAAAAAGAGACAAAAAAGCTCTTCCATTCCAAGGTGTAATTGAAAAGTTAACGTGCACAGAGCAGAGGAAAAAAAACAGAAACAAAAACTGATTTGTGTGAATTTCTGCAGACTGTGAACTTCTGAGCCCCTTCCCTTACATGTTGGGTACAAATACTAAAACTACCAAAACTTGGGGTTCAGGGGATTAATTGATTACAACAGAAGCAATGCCCTCTCAATACGGATGCAAACAAATAAAACTCCTTTCCTGTCTTTGGTGCTATCTTAGGTGCCTTTCCTTGTCCGTCTCTACAACAGTATAATTCTATACACTTTAACATTATTTATGTTTTCATAAAGTGGTCAATAGTTGCGATTAATTATGTAATGATGCAGATGTTTTCCAGAGTGCTCTATCAGGACGCAGGTTCATTTAAAGATCAAATAGGGGGGGCATACAACCCGGTTCCACCGGGAACCTGTATCCCTCACTTTAGCCATCCTATTAGGAATAATAGTTGCTGAAGGGGTGGGCACAGGAACAACTGCCCTAGTCCATGAGACTAAACAAAGACACAATTAGAAGCAGAAATAGACCAAAGCTTAAAGACATTAAAAACCGACATCACAGCTTTACAGGAATTTTAACCTCTCTCTCTCTCTGAAGTTGTTTACAGAGCAGGCGAGTGTTGGACCTCCTCTTCATGAGAGAAGGGTGCCTTTTTGCTTGCATTGAGGAAAGAATGATGTTTTTTATGCCGACAATACTGGAGTTGTAAAAGAATCTATGAGTAAATTAAGAAAATTACTTGAAGAGTGTCAAAGAAAGACAGAGGCCCCCAAAGGGAGGTTTGAGTCTTGGTTCACATAGTCCACCTAGTTAACTACACTTTTATCCACCCAGGCTAGTCCATTAATAATTCTCATATTATTGTTAACTGTAGGACCCTGTTTGCTCAACCATGTAGTTTCTTTTCTCACCCAAATTGAACCTGTTATTAACCCTAACCATACACTGTTCTCTCAATCTAATTTTACAGAAGAGCGGGGACAGAGTTGGTCTTAAAATACAGGAATATAGAGGATCTTCCACCTGCTGAGAACCTCAAAGGTCCTTGAAGAAATGATCCCTGGAGAAGATGTAGTCAACTATGAAGGACCTGAGAGAGCAAAAGTCTTCCATGGCAAACACCCTGCTCATAATGAAGGGATGTGTCTGAATCAGCCACTCTCTTCTTAATGTAGAGAAGATGGACCAAAGCAGGGATGTGTTGAGAGCTGCTCCTGCGTGCCAATGGGTGACATACCATTCTAACTTGTGAAAGTGTCACAGAAAGTAGGGGCAGCCTCCTTCTCATGGGAACCTTGGAAGCAACTGTTAGGACAAAGTGTTGTCAAGGCAGTGACCTCATTCAGTTCCTAAAGAAAGTGACCTCACCTAACTTCTATGGTGATGTAACTCTCTGAACTTGGAATCCAGGAAGCCTGGCACCCAGAGCCAGTCCCAGTCCCAGTCCCAGTTGTCAAACTTATTTTGATTTACCAAGGACAGACTCAGTCTTTCTTGGGACCTACTGATGTGAGGATGGCCAAATGCAAGAAAAGCTATGAAGAGGGGGCTTTCCTGAGAAAGCAGGCATTGGCTCACCACTGGATCCTAAAAACTTCACAGAGTTGGCCAAAAAGACCAGATTTGAGAAAGAACAGGCCATTTCCTGGAACATAGTATGGCCCACCAGTCAGAGGACTCTCCAGATAGTCACAGACCTACATGGGGGAAGGAGGTGCCTTTGTGATGTGGGTGTGAGTTTGTGGTTTTGTCTCATGTTCTGAGAATAGGTATGAAAGAAGGTTTGTTTTTTTTTGGAGTGAACGGTTTCTAGTAAGTCGTTTGACAACGCGAGTGTTTCTATGTCAGTGTATCCCACTGTGCCCGTGGTTGTAGTCATTAGAAGAGAGAATGCATCAATGAATAGGTCCTGTCAGCTAGAAAGCTTCCCAGCATTCATCCTTCCCAATTTATTAATGGACTGCAGCTTGCCTTATTGATGGCAACACTTACTATGTTTCTAAGATCCTGTTTTCTTCCTGAATTCTGGCCACTCTCCAGAATAGGCTCATGGTTTTGTGTTTAAGATATGTACAACCACGAAGCTCTTTGAAATGACCATGTACTAGATAGCTAAAGGGAATGGCGAGCATCTCAGAAAACTCAGATATCAATGTTACCAGTAAAGTCTCAGTGGAGAAACCCTGCTTGGGGCCTTTTGATTACCTAATCTTCTGTTGCCCTGAATGTCAGGAAGGTCTTTTTCTCAGGCCACCACTTTGTGAAGCCTGAAGAAAACAGTTTTCAAATGGAAATGAATGGGTATTACCTGTGGTTCTTTGCTTAATTGCTTTGGAGAGGATGTGTCTGAATCAGCCTATTTGCCCTGTGTGAGGCTGTGGCTTAGATTCTCACCTTCTGATGGATATAAAGAAAGATCCCATGTGTACATCCAAGACCAAAATGGCCACAGAGCAGTCCTTGTGGATGAAGTCTCTCGCCTTCCTCTGTAACTTTCCTGAACTCCATCAAGTCAGAATAGGGATCCTTTGGGTAAAATGAGATCTTCAAAGCCCTGCAGAGGCTAGCCCATGGTTGCTTGGGTTTTCTCAAGACTCCAATTTACATAAAGAATCCAAACCCCACAGTCAGTTGACCTCAAATTGAAGAAGTGGAGCAGTATTAATGGGAGGCCTATTTGATCTCTCCTGGTTCACAAGAAGGGTGTCCATGCCACCCTGAATTAGGCAATTTAGGTGCAAGAGAGCTTATTTTGGACACGGACTTGAGCTGTGCCCCTCATGGAAAACTCTAGCCACAGGTTATTATGTGTGTCTATATGGAAGAAGATGAGCGCCACGTTGGAGTGTTTTTGTTTAAATTGTGGTCATTTGGGTGGCGGTTAGAAGAGATGACTTGGTCCACATGTGCTTGAACTCTGGTGTGATTTCCTTAGAGACTGAGTTCTGCAACTGAACTCAGAGAAGTATTGCCATGAATATTGTTGAGATTTTAGGAAGCCAGGCATGAGTGTCGCCCTTGGAAACTGAGTTCTAGGCCCAGGGTGGCTTTCCACAGAGCACTGGGCCTCTCAGCCAGGATACCACATGATTTTATTCTGAAAGACTTGGCACCCATCGTTGAGAGTCAAAACTCATATGGACCTCACATTGTAGAGCTAAATGAGCTAAACATCATGTGATCTTTTCACCATTCTTTGGGAAGCCTTACCTGTGAGTGTTCTCAAGAGCTTTCATTGAAATGAGCTTCCTAACCATTTAATGGTTCCTGAATGAATTGAAACTCACAGTGCCTCCAACTTCATCCTTGAAAAATTGCTAGATAAATGCCATGAAATTTTTGAAATTCCCATCACCAGGTGGCACTGGAGAACCTTTGGATGACCTATTGCTGGTCATGAATATTTCAGTGTCTTGTTTTACTGGGTTTCATGTAAATGGTGTAGAACAGAGATGTCAGTAAGTTGGACTCTGTTGAGTAGTGGGCCTAGAGCAGTGTTGGGCAGGTATGTGATAAAACATCTGTGGTGGGGCCATGTGGATCTGCCATTGGCTTCCAAATGGCTTGTGACTGACATGGCACAGCCAGCAGAACCTTCTGTGTAAAGGCAACTTGTTATATGGAGCGATTTCAGGATATTGTTCAGAATCAGGTTGCTATGGTCAAGGGGTCAAGCTATGTGGGATAGAAGCCTGGTTCTTGTATCATCCTGCAGACCCTGATCCACCACACGTGACAGAACTCCCTCTTGCACTTTGTTGCAGTTGAACTCCTTGTATTTCGTGAAGCAAATACCAAACTCCCAGTGCAGCAGGAAGAAACACCACGAAATGGAGGATGACCATATGGCTTCACAGTCCACACTTGGAGACACTAAGCCCCAGTGGCCACAGTTTACCTACAAAGAGAGAATTCAGCACTGCTGCCTCGTGTTCATTGTAAAATAAGAAACTTTGTCCTCCTGGTCACATAGATGCAGACCCAGCTTTGAGGGTCTCACTACAAAGGAAGCTTAACTCGTGACAACAACCTATATTTCAGTGCCCAACCTCAGTGGCAGTTTCTCAAAAAGTTTTAGGCAAGCAGAGCTCCATGTTTGTGGAGTGTGTACCCTGTCCTTATTTTTGGAAACTCCTATTCCACCTCCAAGTTTGTGCACTCTTGAGCATTTTCCATTCCAAAAATGTAATCACAGATTTTGTAACTCTTCTCCTCTAATTGTGTCTTACTTGGGGCGAAGGTAATGTCAAGGCATGGTTCTGGATGAGACTGGGAAGATTTGTTGTAGCACATATTTGCATACACATTGGATTAATTTTCCTATTTTCCATTCGAAATTCTGAATCCCTGACACTAACCCATATTCTACTAGACTCTGACTACTAATCCTAATATGATGGAGAAAAATAACCCAAACAGTACATAAGTACATGCAGTTCAGAGTTCGACTTGCCATTTGCATGATAAAGGGTAGGTGTTATAAATTTAGTCAATTTTTAATTGAAATAGTTCTCCATGTGTTTTCAAAGTTAACAAATATGTGAATTACTGTCTCCCATTCTCTGGAGCCTATTCAGCACATGTATTTTTATATGCACAAATAGAATCCTGCGTGATATCACACGTACATTCTTGTGAGTTACATGACTTAGCAGATACAAAGTGTGAGAAGTGACCACTCCTCCTAAACCCTGTTGGAACTGAAAATTCAACCTATGGGTGAGCTTCCCAGTAGAACAACATTATACATAAACCCATGTTCAGTAAAATGAATGTTTTTGCATCTTTATGATATATATTTCATAATGAATTTCGATTGGCATATATATTGCTACTTATTAATGTCTCTGTTCGTGTGTGTGTGTGTGTGGGTGTGTGTGTTTGTGTGTATATATATATATATATTCTCCAGATTTTTAAAAATATGAAATATATGTGTCTTATATACAATCCCTAAATTCATTCATGTTCATGTATGTGGATTAATAATCAACTTTTCACAAGATTATTCTTAGAAATATTCATCCACCCGAAATACATATTTGTTTCCTAGTACTGAAAACTAACTTCAGTGAAAGGTGCATACAAATCCTAATATGTCTACATTAACTGACCCAGTTTAACATCAATGCATGTAGGTTACTATGGAACATGATGTGTATTTTGACGTTAATTTTTATTCCACACTGGTACATTACTATTCCTTCAGTTTATGTACATCATAGAATATATATTTTATTCACTAGTTAACAAATTTATAGGCATTTGTTTCACTTTCAATCACTTCCTGCTCCAGAACACATGAATTTCTCTACGTTTCTTCAGTGGTCTATTCATGAGACTTTTTTTCCAAATACATTTTTTTCGATTTCCATAATCAATTTTGAAACAAAACTCACAAACCCTTCATGATAAACCATAACCCTAAGATGATCATTAGATATATAACTGGTTGGAATGAATGATTGTATATCAATATAACATTTCTTATATATTTTCAGATATCTATTCAATCCATTATTTAAAGTGGATCCAGTTATATTATTTATTCACAGTATGGTCTATTCATGCATTATGTCTATATTCATAGAAACAGGGTACACATCTTTGTACGACTATACTAATTTATAAGTCTTCCAAATATTGCTCCAAGAAATGGTGGAAGAAATACTCATGTCACCTGATCTACATACACATTTTATCACAGAAATATTCTGGACACCAAAAGCAAAGGTCACACTTACAATTGTACCAAAGCCTAAATAGAAAGTGAGCATGGATTACTAAAAACATCCATGTCCAGGTTGCCTAATGCTCTCAAATATCAATCCTATTGGTGACTACATATTTGTTTCTTCCTAAGATTATCTATTCAACCTCAAACCTGTTGAAAATGTCTAACCCTATCACACAATTTATACTTTGCTTGATTTCCTAATGTCTCTATTGATATCTGCTTTCCTACATGATTTCCCCAGTTCATCATTGTGACTGACTCTTCACATGTACTGACATTTACATACACTCTCTACCCGAAACCCTATTGCTAAAGAACTTTTGGTCCAAATCCTATACTCACTCTTCTTTCTAAACCTACAGACTACCTTCCTAATCCTACCGACTATCGCTTTTTGACTGGATGTTCTTTTCAACATTCAATCATCCAAAGTACAAGGTCCGATGCCAGTGTATATTGATTTATTTGAGACATCTGTGCAGCACATAACTCAAAGCTAAGTATCCCACTCAAGTCCCCAGTGCCCTTCTGGACTTCAAATCTTACCTAGATTTCTGCTTTCATAGTTATATTTCACATATATACTCTTATAAATATCACAGGTTGCCAATGCCATTATTCATCCCGCAGAATGATTCGTAACCCAAATCAAACCTATTATTAACCTTAACTATACACTGTTCCTTCAATATAACGTACAGAAGAGCAGGGACAGAGTGGGTCTTACAATATAGGAATGTAGATGATCTTCCACCTGCTGAGAACCTAAAAGATCCATGGAGAAATGATCCTTGGAGAATATATAGGCAGCTATGTAGGACCTGAGAGAGCAATAGTCATCTTCCATGGCAAACAACCTGGTCAGGGTGAATTGATGTGTCTGAATCAGCCTCTGTCTTCTTAAAGTAGAGAAGATGGACCAATTCAGGCCTGTGTGGAGAGCTGTTCCTGGGTGCCTATGGTTGATATACCATTCTAACTTCTGAATGTGTCACAGGATGTTGGGGCAGCCTCCATCTCATGGGAACCTTGGAAGCAACTGTTAGGACAAAGTGGTTACCGAGGCAGTGACCATATTCAGTTCCTGAAAGAAGTGACCTCACTTCACTTCCTTGGTGATGTAATTCTCTGAACTTGGAATCCAGGAAGCCAGGCACCCAGAGTCAGTCTCACTCTGAGTCCCAGTGGGCTAACTTGTTTGCTTTTCCCAAGGACATAGTCAGTCTTTCTTGGTACCTACTGATGTGAGGATGGCCAAATTCCAGCAGAGCTCTGAAGAGGGGCCTTTCCTGAGAAAGTAGGTAGTGGCGAACCACTGGCTCCTGACAACTTCACAGAATTGGCCAAGGAGACCAGAACTGAAACAGGACAGGACATTTTTGGGGAACATAATATGGCCCACCAGTCAGAAGACACTCCGGATAATCACAGACCTACTTGGGGGAAAGAATTCCCTTTGCCATTGTAGGTGTGAGTTTGTGTTTTTTTCTGATGTTCTGAGAATAGCTAGGAAAGGTGGTTTGTTTGGTTTGGAGTGGACTATTTCTAGTAAGTCGTTTGACATGGTGAGTGTTTCTATGTCTGTATATTCCACTGTATCCGTTGTTGTAGACATTAGAAAAGACAATGCATCAATGGATGTGTTGTCTCTAGTTGAAAGCTTCCCCGCATTCTTACTGCCCAATTGATGAATGGACTGCAGCTTGCCTTATGGATGGGCAACATCTACTATCTTCTTAAGTTCCTGTTTTCTTCGTGTTTTCCAGCCACTCTCCAGAATAGGCTCATGGTTTTGAGTCCCAGATATGTAACACCACAAGGCTCTGTGACATGGCCATGTACTGGATAGCTTAAGGGAATGGGAGCATCTCAGAAAAATCAGATATCAGTGTGACCAGTAAAGTCTCAGTGGAGAAACCCTTCTTTGGGCCATTTGCTTACTTCTGTTTCTATTACCCTGAATGTCAGGAAAGTCTTTGCCTCAGGCCACCCTGTTGTGTAGCCTTAAGACGACTGTTTTCATATGGAAATGAATGGACATCACCTGTGGCTCTTTGCTTAATTGCTTTGGAATGGAATGTGTCTGATTCAGCCTCTTGTCCTTGAATGAGGTTGTGGCTTAGATTCTGAGCACCTGATGGATCTAAAGAAAGATCCCATGTGATTTCAAAACCAAAATGACAAAAAGAGAAGTCATTGTGGATGAATATTTTTGCCTTCTTGTTTTATGTTCCTGACCTCCATCAAGTGAGAATAGGGATCCTTTGGGTCAAATGAGTCTTTGAAATCCCTGCAGAGGCTAGCCCATATGTGCTTGGGTTTTCTCATGACTCCAAATCACATCAAGAATTTATAGGCTTCAGCCAGTAGGCCTCAAATTGGAGAAGCGGAACACTTTAACAGCAGCAATATTTGATCACTCCTGGTTCACAGGAATAGTGTTCAGGCCACCATGTTTTTAGGCAAATGAGGGGCAAGTGAGCTTATTTTGGACACTACCTTGTGCTCATTGAAACCTCCAGCTAGAGGTTATGATGAGTGTCTACAAGGAAGAAGATTATGGCCCTGTGGGAGTGATTTCATTTTAATTTTGGTCATTTTTGTGGCAGTTGAAAGGGATGACTGGGTCCACCTGGGCTTGAACTCTGGTATGATTTACCCTTAGAGACTGAGTTCTGGAACTGACCTCAGAGAAGTATTGTCATGAATTGTGTTGGGATTTTAGGAGGCCACGCATGAGACTCACTCTTGGAAACTGAGATCTTGGCCCAGGGTGGCTTTCCACAGAGGCCTGGGAATCTCAGCCAGAATATCACATGATTTTATTCTGAAAGACTTGGTAGCCATAGTTGAGAGTCAAAACACACATGGACCTCACATTGTAGACGTCAATTGGCCTGGCTTCATGTGACCTGTTGGCAACTCTTTGAGAAGCCTTGACTTTAGAGTTCTCCAGAGCATTCATTGAAATGAGCTTTCTCAACACTTAACGGTTCCTGAATGAATTGAAACCCACAGTGCCTCTAACTTCATCCTTGAAAACTTGCTAGATAAATACCATAAAATTTTGGAAATTCCCATGACCAGGTGGCACTGCAGAAACGTTGGATGTCCTGTTGCTGATCATGTGTATACCAGAAAGTGCCTTGTTTGACTGGGTTTCATGAAAATGGTGTAGAATACGAGATGCCAGGAATTTGGAGCCTGCTGAGTAGTGGGCCTAGAGCAGTGGTGGGGAGGTGTGTGATGAAACATCATGGTGGGGCCATGTGGATCGGCTATCGGCTTACAAATGGCTTGTGACTGATATGGCGCAGCCCCCATTCCCTTGTATGTAAAGGCATCTTGTTATATGGAGAGGTTTCAGGGCAATGTTCATAATCAGGTTGCTATGGTTATTGGGACAAGCTATGTGGGATAGAAGCCTGGTTGGTACATTCTCCTGCAGACGCTAACCCACCCCACGTGACAGAACACCCTCCAGCACTGTATCCCAGATGAACTTCTTATATTGTGTGAAGCAAGTACCAAATTCCCAGTGTAGCAGCAAGAAACACCACGAAAATTGGAGGATGATCAAATGTCTTCACTGTCCCCACCGGGAGACACTTAGCCTCCAGTGGACACAGTTTACCTACAAAGAGAAAATTGAGCACTGCTTCCTCATGTTCATTGAAATATAAGAAACCATGTCTTCCAGGTCACATAGATGCAGACCCAGCTTTTATGGTCTCACGACAAAGGAAGCCAAAGCTCATGACAACAACATATATTTCAAGTGCCCAACCTCAGAAGCCGTATTCCAAGAAGTCTTAGGCCAGCAGAGCTCTTTGTTTGTGGAGTGTTTACCCTGTCCTTTACTTTTGGAAACGCCTCTACCACCTCCAAGGTTGTGAACTCCCGAGCATATTCCATTAAATATATGTATTCATAGATTTTCACACTTTTCTACTATAATTGTGTCTTACTTGGGTGAAGGTAATGTCAAGGCATTGTTCTGGATGTGAGTGGGAAGATTTTTGTGTAGCACATATTTACACACACACTGGATTCATTTTTCAATTTTTATTTTGAAATACTGAATCCCTGACACTAACCCATACCCTACTAGACTCTGAATTATGATCCTAATATGATGGTGAAAAATAACCCAAAAAGAATAGAATACAAGCAGTTCAGAGGAGGCATGGTGTATAGTTGGAATTGCCTTTTGCATTATATTTTGTAGGAGTTATAAATCTAGTCAATTTTTTGTTGAAATAGTTCTACATGTGTTTTTAAAATTAACAAATATATGAATCCCTGTCTCCCTTTCTCTGTAGCCTATTCAGCACATGTATTTTTATATGCACATATAGTATCCTACCTGATATCACTCGTATACACTTGTGAGGTGACTGAATTTGCAGATGCAAATTGAGAGAAGAGATCACTCCTCCTAAACGCTGTTGGAACTGAAAATTCAACCTATGGGTGAGCTTCCTAGTTGAATAACATTATTCATAATTTCATGTTCAGTAAAATTAATATTTTTCAGTCTGTTGATTATATATATTTCATGATAAATTTCTATTGGCATATATATCACTACTTTTTTTATTGGTTGCTCAAAACATTACAAAGCTCTTGACATATCATATTTCATACATTAGATTCAAGTGGGTTATGAACTCCCATTTTTACCAAATACAGATTGCAGAATCACATCAGTTAAAAATCCATATTTTTACATAATGCCCTATTAGTTAATGTTGTATTCTGCTACCTTTCCTATACTCTACTATCCCCCCTCCCTTCTCTTCCCATCTTTTCTCTCTACCATACCTACTCTAATTCATTTCTCTCGTTGTTTATTTTCCCACAACCTCTTATATGTAATTTTGTGTAACAATAAGGGTCTCTCTCCATTACCATGCAATTTCCCTCTTCTCTCCCTTTCCCTCCCACCTCATGTTTCTGCTTAATGTTAATCTTTTCTTCATGCTCTTCCTCCCTGCTCTGTTCTTAGTTGCTCTCATTATATCAAAGAAGATATTTGGTATTTGTTTTTTAGGGATTGGCTAGCTTCACTAAGCATAATCTTCTCTATTGCCATGCATTTCCCTGCAAATTCCATGATTTTGTCATATTTTAGTGCTGCGTAATCCTCCATAGTATACAAAGGTCACATTTTTTTTTATCCATTCATCTATTGAAGGGCATCTGGGTTGGTTCCACAGTGTAGCAATTGTGAATTGTGCTGCTATGAAAATCGATGTGGCAGTATCACTGTAGTACGCTCTTTTAAGGTCTTCAGGGAATAGTCCAAGAAGGGCAATAGCTGGGTCAAATGGTGCTTCCATTCCAAGCTTTCACAGGAGACTCCATACTCCTTTCCAAATTGGCTGCACCAGTTTCAGTCCCACGAGCAATGTACAAGAGTACCCTTTTCCTCACATCCTCGCCAGCACTTGTTGTTGTTTGACTTCATTATGGCTGCCAATCTCACTGGATTGAGATGGTATTTTAGGGTGGTTTTTATTTGCGTATCTCTTACTGCTAGGAATGGAGAGCATTTTTTCATGTACTTGTTAATTGATTCTAAGTCCTCCTCTGAGAAGTTTCTGTTCAGGTCCTTGGCCCATTGGGTTATTGGTTATATTATTGTCTAATTTTCTGAGTTCTTTGTATACTTTGTATACTCTAGATATTAGGGCTCCATGTGAAGGGTGAGGACTAAAAATTTGTTCCCATGATGTAGGCTCCATATTTACCTCTCTTATTGTTTCTCTTTCTGAGAAAAAAAAATTCAGTTTAAGTAAGTCCCATTTCTTGATTCTTGTTATTAACTCTTGTTCTATGGGTGTCCTATTAAGGAATTTGGAGCCTGACCACACAATATGTAGATCTGAGCCAACTTTTTCTTCTATCAGACGCAGAGACTCTGATTTGAATCTAGCTCCTTGATCCACTTTGAGTTAACTTTTGTGCAGGGCGAGAGGAGGGGATTCAGTTTCATTTTGTTGCATATGGATTTACAGTTTACCCAACACCATTTGATGAAGATGCCATCCTTCCTCCATTGCAGGCCATTAGCTCTTTTATCAAATATAAGATAGTTGTAGCTTTTTGGATTAGTCGCTGTGTCCTCCATTCTGTACCATTGGTCCACCCGCCTGTTTTGGTACCAGTACCATGCTGTTTTTATTATAATTGCTCTGTAATATAGTTTGAAATCTGGTATTGCTATACTGCCTGATTCACACTTCCTGCTTAGAATTGCTTTTGCTATTCTGGGTCTTTTATTTTTCCATTTGAATTTCATAATTGCTTTATCTATTTCTACAAAAAATTCCTTTGGGATTTTGATTGGCATTGCATTAAACCTGTAGAGAACTTTTGGTAATATAGCCATATTGATGATGTTAGTTCTTCCTATCCATGAACGGGGTATATTTTTCCATCTTCTAAGATCTTATTCTATTTCTCTTTTTAGGGTTCTGTAGTTTGCATTATATAAATCTTTCACCTCTTTTGTTAGGTTGATTCCCAAGTATTTAATTATTTTGAGGAAATTGGGAATGCAGTGTTTTGACTCATTTTTGTTTCAGAAGTTTTGTCGCTAATATACAGAAATGCCTTCGATTTATGCATGTTGATTTTCTATCCTGCCACATTGCTGCATTCATTTATTAGTTCTAGTAGTTTTTTCTGTAGACCCTTTTGGGTCTTCTATGTATAGAATCATGTCATCTGCAAATAGTGATAAGTTAAGTTCTTCTTTTCCTATTTTTATGCCTTTAATGTCTTTCATCTCTCTTATTGCTCTGGCCAGTTTTTCGAGAACTATATTGAATAGAAGTGGTGATAGAGGACATCCCTGTCTTGTTCCAGATTTTAAAGGGAATGCCTTCAATTTTTCTCCATTCAGAATGATGCTAACCTGAGGCTTAACATAGATAGCTTTTACAATGTCGAGGTAAGTTCCTGTTATCCCTAGTTTTTAAAATGTTTTGAACATAAAGGAATGCTCTACTTTGTTGAATGTTTTTTCTGCGTCTATCGAGATGATCATATGGTTCTTATCTTTAAGTCCAATGATGTTGTGAATAACATTTATTAACTTCCATATATTGAACCAGCCTTGCATCCCAGGGATGAATCCTAGTTGATCATGGTGCACAATTTTTTTTGATGTGCCTTTGTATCCAATTCGCCAGAATTTTAATGAGGATTTTTGCATCTAGGTTCATCAGAGATATTTGTCTGTAGTTTTCATTCTTTGAGGTGTCTTTGTCTGGTTTCAGAATCAGGGTGATGTTGTCCTCATAGAACGAATTTGGCAGAGCTCCCAGTTTTTCTATTTCCTGAATAACTTGAAAAGTAATGGTATTAATTCTTCTTTAAAGGTTTTGTAAAACTCTGCTGTATACCCATCCGGTCCTGGGCTTTTCTTGGTTGGTAGTCTTTTGATTGCTTCTTCTACTTCATCCATTGATATTGGTCTGTTTAAATTGTGTGTTCCCTTATGACTCAGTGTGGGCAAATCATATGACTTAAGAAATTTATCAATGTCTTCACTATTTTTTATTTTATTGGAATACAGGTTTCCAAATAATTTCTAATTTTCTTCTGTATTTATGTTGCATCTGTTGTGATATTGCCTTTTTCATCCCGTATGTTAGTAATTTGAGTTCTCTCTCTTCTTCTCTTCATTAGCATGGCTAAGGGTCTGTCGATCTTATTTATCTTTTTGAAGAACCAACTTTTAGTTTTGTTAATTTTTTCAATAGTTTCTTTTGTTTCAATTTCGCTCTGATTTTAATTATTTCTTGCCTTCTGCTACATTTGCTGTTGTTTTGCTCTTCCTTTTCTAGGGCTTTGAGATAAAGTGTGAGCTCATTTATTTGTTGTTTTTTTTTTTTTCTTTCTTTTTTTGAGGAATGACCTCCAGGAGATGAATTTACCTCTTAAAACTTCTTTCATTTTGTCCCATAGAATCTGATATGTTGTGTCTGTATTTTCATTTATCTCTAAGAATTTTTTGATTTCCTCCTTTATGTCTTCTGTAACCCATTGATCATTCAGTAACATATTGTTCATTTTGCATGTAATGTATGATTTTTTCTTTTTTCTTTTATCATTGGTTTCCAGTTTCATTCCATTATGATCACAAAAAATTCATGGTATTATCTCCTCCCCTTTATATTTACTGAGGGTTGCCCTATGGAAAAACATATGGTCTATTTTTGAGAAGGATCCATGTGCTGCTGAGAAAAAAGTATATCCACTTGATGATGGTTGATATATTCTATATATGTCACTTAAGTCTAGGGTATTGATTGTGATATTGAGTTCTATAGTTTCTTTATTCAACTTTTGTTTGGAGGATCTGTCCAATGGTGAGAGACGTGAGTTGAAGTCACCCATAATTATTGTACTGTGGTCTATTTGATTCTTGAACTTGAGGAGAATTTGTTTAATGAACGTCGCAGCACCATTATTTGCTGCGTGAATATTGATAATTGTTATGTCTTGTCAGTGAATGGTTTCTTTTAACAGTATATAATGTCCTTCCTTATCCCTTTTGATTAAATTAGTCTTGAGGTCGATTTTATTCTATAGGAGGATGGCCACCCCTGCTTGGTTACGAGGACTGTGTGCATGGTATAAATTTTCCCAATCTTTCACCTTCAGCTTGTGTATGTCTTTTCCATTCAGATGTGTCCCCTGGAGGCAACTTATTGTTGGATTTGTTTTTTTTAATTCAAGTTACAAGCCTATGTCACTTTATTGGAGAGTTTAAGCCATTAACGTTTAGAGTTACTATTAATATATGGTTTGTACTGCCACCCATATTTGCTTATATCTTTTTTTTAAATTAGTTTGTTTCTCCATGATTAGCTTTTCCCGCCCTCTGTCATTACTGAGGCACTTCCCACTGATGGTTTACATTGTTGATTTTCATTTCTTCCTCATGTAGTGTTTTGCTCAAGATGCTTTCCAATGCTGGTTTTCTGGCTGCAAATTCTTTTAGCTTTTGTTTATCATGAAATATTTTTATTTTGTTGTCTTACATTAAGCTTAATTTTGCTGGATACATAATTCTTGGTTGGCATCCATTGTCTTTCAGTGTTTGAAGTACGTTGTTCCAGGATCTTCTCACTTCCAGCATCTGTGATAAAAAAAAAAAAACCATTGTTAACCTTTTTATTTTACCCCTGATTGTAATCTGCCTCCTTTCTCTGGTAGGTTTTAAAATTTTCTCTTTGTTTTGTATATTGGATATCTTCATAACAATGTGTCTTGGCATTGGTCTACTGTGATTTTGTGTGCTCAGTGTCCTGTAAGCATCTACAATTTGTTTATCTGTTTCCATTTTTATTTTTGGAAAGTTTTCTCTAATTATTTCATTCAGCAGGTTACTCATTCCCTTGGTTTGAATCTCTGTACCTTCCTCTTTCGGGATGACTCATAAGTTTGTTTTTTTAATGTTATCCCATATCTCTTGGATGTTTTCTCATAATTTTTTACAGCATTTCTTTCTTGGATAGAGTTTTTTCAAGATGATATATTTTGTCTTCATTATCTGACATTCTGTCTTCTACTTGCTCCACTCTGTTAGTGATACTCTCAATTGAGTTTTTAATTTGGTTTATCATTTCCTTCATTTCTAGAATTATTGTTTGATTTTTCTAATAATCTCTATCTCCTGATAAAGATGCTTAATTTCTTATTTTATCTGTTTATGTAATTCATTTTCAATGCGTTCTTTCACTGTTTGTTTTTGTTGTCTCGTATCCTCTTTAATGTTCCATTACATCTGTCTAAGGTATTCCTTGAGTTCTTTATATGACCATTTTTCTGATGACTCCAGATGCTCTTGAATATTTAGGCTGTCCTTCATTGTTTGTACTTTTTTTCTTCCTTGCTTTTTTATGCTGCTCATGTTACTTCTTGTTCTGTTTGACTACTGAGTTACTGCTTACTCTTATAAATTTATTTGATGCTTGGAAGGAAAGATATTAGAAGGGAAGGGAAGAAGTCACCAAAGAGAATGAGAGTATCCAGGTAGAATTCAAGGAAGGGGTATAATAAAATTGAAAAGAAATGAAAAGACAAAAGAAAAAAATAGAAATTAAGAAAGAAAATTTTAAGTAATAATGATAATTAAAAAATGAAAATTAAAATTTAAAATAATAATAATAATAATGAAATAAAAAATTAAAAAAATAAAAAACATTAAAAAAGTTAAAGAACAACAACAAAAATGAAAATGAAAGAAAAAGAAAAACATACAAATAATATAATAATAATAATACATGCAGTACTAGAGTTCAATTAACTTCTCTTCCAGTAGGTGGAGCTGTGTGCACTGGGCCAAGCTTCTCCTCTAAATAAGTGGGAACAAATCACTGTGCAGCAGCTCTTCCTCCCAGACTCGGCGGGTCTCCAATCCTGAGTGCCTAGGGCCTTCTCTTGTGCTTCCTCAAGCCAGGCCCCGCTCACCTTTGACGCTCACCACAATACTGGTTACACACCAGGCCTCTGCTCCTGGTAGCCCTATTTTAATGAACGCCTGGGCACACTCTCCCTGTTTGCCTCCCTCAGACCCTAAGTTTGTAGAGCTTTGTCCTGAGAACCGCCAGCGAATTTTCCTGTCTTCCGGGAGCCATGCCCCTGGTAGGTGGTGTAAGAGACCTCAATTGTCAGCACTGGTGGGAGTGGTAGCCGGGAATTCCACGCCGCAAGTCCCGAGCCAATCCTGTTTCCCTAGGTCTGGCTATCGTGCTCCTGGGAGAGCTGGGAGGGGCCCTTGAGGTTTCCCCGTGGTGTTGAGAGAGATGGCAATGGGATTACACACTTGTCGCGGTGGTTTCAATGAAGTTATCTCCTCCGCCTGTAATGTCAGTTCTATGCCATGGTGGTATCCCATTAAAATGGTGACCGTTCGTTCCCTTTGCTGGGTGACCAATGCAATGGGTGGGTCCTGACTATCTCTCCCGAGCCCCATTTCAATCCTGTGGCCACTGCCTATGAAGGCTCAGTTGTCTTTTAACTCTGTAAATTCAGAAAGCCCAACCAGTTATTTCAGCGGGAATGTTAGTGCTGAGTCACAAAAACTAGACGAATCTAAGCTTGAATGCAGCCAATCCGGGCTCTGTGTGTGTTCTGAGGGGCCCAGACTGTTCGCCCCAGATTCTCAACAGGTCAACATTGCCTAGTGATTCTGAGCAAACAGCATTTAGACAGTTTATGACTTCCTATGCCCGTGCAGCTGAAGAGATCAGAGACTTGATTTCTCCATGCCTGCCTTCATAATGGATCTCCTGTGTTGCTACTTTTTAATATCTGTGCATGTGCGTGTTTGTATATATATATAAATATATATATATATATATTTATTTATATATATACACACTCTTCAGATTTTTCAAAATATGAAATATATGTGTCTTATTATACACTCCCTAAATTCATTCATATTCATATCTGTGGATTTATAATCAACTTTCCACAAGATTATTCTCATAATAATCATCCACCTGCAATACATATTGTTTCCTAGTACTGAAAACTAAATTCAGTGAATGGTGCATACAAACCCTATTATTTCTACATTTACTTAGCCAGTTTAAAATCAATGCAAGTAGATTCCTAGGGGACATGATGTGTATTTTGACTTTCATTTTTATTCAACACTTGTACGTTACTATGTCTTCAGTTTATCCACATCATAGGATATATATTTCAGTCACAAATTAGAAAATTTATAGGCATTTGTTTCACGATCAATCACTTCCTGATTCAGAACACATGCATTCCTCCATGTTTCTTGACTGGTCTTTTCATGAGACTTCTTTCCAAACACATTACTTTCGTTTAACATCATCACTTATAAAGCAAAACTCAAACACCATTCATCATAAATCATAATCCTAATATTACCATTAGATATATAACTGGTTGGAATGAATGATTGTATATCAATATAAGATTTCTTATATATTTTCACATGTCATTTCAATCCATTATTTAAAGTGGAATCAGTTATGTTATTTATTCATAGTATGGTCTATTCATGCATTATCTCTATATTCATAGACAGAGGTTACACCTCTTTGTGCCCCTAATACTAATGTATGCGTCTTCAAATTATTGCTCCCAGAAATGGTGAAAGAAATACTCATGTCACCTGATCTACATATACATTTTATCACAGTAATATTCTGAACAACAAACAAATAAAATATCACACTTATGATTGTACCAAAGCCTAAAAGGAAAGTGAATGTTGATAACTAATAGCATCCATGTCCAGGTTGCCTAATGCTCTCAAATGTCATTCCCATTCATGACGACATATTTGTTTTTTCCTATGATTATATATTCAAACTCAAGCCTGTTGAAAATGTCTAATCCTATCCCTCACTTTATACTTTGCCTGATTTAGTAATGTCTCTATTGACACCTGCTTTCTTACATATTTTCCCCAGTTCATCATTTTGGCTTACTCTTCACATGTGCTGACATTTACATTCACTCTCTAAACAAAACCCTATTGCTAAAGAAGCTTTTTTTTCCAAATCATATACTCACTCTTCTTCCTAAACCTACTGACTATCTTCCTAATCCTACCAACTATCCCTTTTTGACTGGATGTTCTCTTCTACATTCAATCATCCAAGGTAAAAGGTCCTATGCCATTGTATTTCGATTTAACTGAGACAATTGTACAGAACATTATTCAACGCTAAGTATCCAAACCAAGGGCCCAATGCCCTTCTGGGCTTCAAATCTTTCTTAGATTCCCGTTTTTATACATATATTTCACCTATATATTCTTATAAATATCACAGGTTCCCAATCCCATTATTCATCCTGCAGAATGATTCCTAACCCAAATCGAAAATATTATTAACCCTAACCATACACTAACTTTGCAGGAGAGCAGGAACAGTGTGGGTATTAAACTACAGGAATCTAGGGGATCTTCACCTTCTGAGAAACTCAAATGTTCATGCAGAAATAATCCCTGGTGAAGATGAAGGCAGCTATGAAGTACCTCAGAAAGCAAAAGTCAACTTCCATGGCAATCATCCTGGTCAGGATGAAGGGTTGTGTCTGAATCATTCTCTCTCTTCTTAATGTATAGAACATGGACCAAACCAGTCCTGTGTGGAAGCTGTTCCCGGGTGCTTATGGTTGATATAACATTCTAACTAGAGAAAGTGCCACATGAAAATCGGGGCAGCCTCCACCTCATGGTACTTTTGGAAGCAACAAAGTGGTTGCCAAGGCAGTGACATCATTCAGATCCTGAAGAAAGTGATCTCACCTCACTTCCTTGGTGAGGGAACTCTCTGAACTTGGGATCCAGGAAGCCAGGCACCCAGAGACAGTCCCTGTTCTAGTCCCAGTGGTCTCACATGTTTGGAATTACCAAGGACAGAGTCAGTCTTTCTTGGTACCTACAGATGTGAGGATGTCCAAATGCCAGGAAACCTCTGAAGAGGGGCTTTCCCTGAGAAAGCAGGTAGTGGATCATTTTCTGAGAATAGGTAGGAAAGGTGGTTTGTTTGGTATGGTGTGGAATATTTCTATTAAGTCCTTTGACAAGGTGAGTGTTTCTATGTGTGTGTATCCCACTGAGTCCATTGTTGTAGACATTAGAAAAGACAATGCATCAATGGATGTGTCCTGTCTAGTAGAAAGCTTCCCAGCATTCATCCTGCCCAATTCATGAGTGGACTCTGGCTTGCCTTATGGGTGGGCAACACCTACAAGTTTCCTAATTTCCTGTTTTCTCTCTCAATTCAGCCCACTCTCCAGAATAGTATCATGGTTTTGTGTCCAAGATTTGTACCACCTCCAAGATCTGTGACATGGCTATGTACTGGATAGCTGAAGGAAATGGCTAGCATCTCAGAAATCTCAGATATCTGTTGACCAGGAAAGTCTCAGTGGAGAAACCCTGCTTTGGTCCTTTTGCTTAACTATTGTTCTGTTGAATGTCAGGAAGTTTTTTGCCTCAAGCCACCACTTTGTGAACCCTGAAGAAAACAGTTTTCAAATGGAAATGAATGGACATCACCTGTGGCTCTTTGCTTAATTGCTTAGGATTGGGATATGTCTGAATCAGCCTGTTGGCCCTGTGTGACGCTGTGGCTTAGATTCTCATCACCTGATGGATCTAAAGATAGATCCCATGCGTGCATCCAAAACCAAAATGGCAAAAAGATCAGATATTGTTGATGAACTCTCTTGCCTTCCTCTGGTAGGTTCCAGATATCCATCAAGTGAGAATAGGGATTCTTTGGGTCAAATGAGTTCTTCAAAGCCCTGCAGAGGCTAGGCCATAGGTGCTTGATTATCATGACTCCAATTCACTTAAAGAATCTAAACCCCAAAGCTAGAAGGCCTCAAGTTGGAGAAGCCAAGCAATATTAAAGGTAGGCCTATTTGATTACTCCTGGTTCACAGGAAGAGAGTCCAGGCCACCCTTACTTTAGGCAAATGCGGTGCAAGGAGCTTATTTTGGACACTGTCGTGGGCTGCATCCCTTATGGAAACCTCCAGCCAGAGGATATAATGAGTGTCTATATGGAAGAAGATGAGGGCCATGTGAGAGTGTTTTGGTTTTAATTGTGGACATTTGTCTGGCGGTTGGAAGAGATCACTGGGTCCACCTAGGCTTGCACTCTGGTGTGATTCCCCTTAGAGACTGAGTTCTCTTACTGATCTCAGAGAATTATTGCCAGGAATTGTGTTGGAATTTTAGATGGCCATGCATGAGAGTTGCCCTTGGAAAGTGACATCTAGGCCCTAGTTGACTTTCCACAGAGCACAGGGAATCTCAGCCAGGATAACACATGATATTATTCTTAAAGACTTGGCAGCCATATTTGAGAGTCAAAACACACATGGACCATACTTTGTAGACCTCAATGGGCCTGGCTTAATCTGACTTTTGGCCACTTTTGGAAGCCTTGCCTGTAAGAATTCTCCAGAGTTTTCATTTAATGGTTTCTGAGTGAATTGAAATCCACAGTGCCTCCAACTTCATCCTTGAAAATTGGCTATATCAATATCATGAAATTTTTGAAATTCCCATGACCGGGTAGCACTGGAGAACATTTGGATGTCCTCTTGCTGATCATGAGTATACAGGACAGTGCCTTGATTGACTGGGTTTTATGAAAATGGTGTAGAACAGAGATTCCAGTAAGTTGGATCTTGCTGAGTAGTTGTTCCAGAGCAGTGGTTGGCAGGTGTGTGATAAAACATCTGTGGTGGGGGCATGTGGATCTGCCATTGGCTTCCAAATGGATTGTGACTGACATTTTGCAGTCAGTAGAACCTTATATGTAAAAGCATATTGTTATATGGAGAGGTTTCAGGGCAATGTTCAGAATCAGGATGCTATGGTCAATAGGGCAAGTTATGTGGGATAGAAGCCTGGTTGGTGCATTCTCCTGCAGAACTCGACACACCACACTTGACAGAACTCACTTCAGCACTGTGTCCCAGGTGAACCCTTGTATTTAATGAAGCAAATACCAAACTCCCAGTGCAGCAGCAAGAAACACCACGAAAGTGGAGGATGACCAAATGAATTTACAGTCCACACGGGGAGACACCTAGAATCCAGTGGCCACAGTATACCTACAAATAGAAAATTCAGCACTGCTGCCTCATGATTATTGGAAAATAAGAAACCATGTCATCCAGGTCACATAGATGCAGAACCAGATTTGATGGTCTCACTACATATGAAGCTAATGCTTCTGACAACAGCATATATTTCATTGCCCAACCTCACAGGCAGTTTCTTCAGATGTTAGGCTGGCAGAAATTCATGTTTTTGGAGTGATTACCCTGTCCCTTACTTTTGGAAACTCCTCTACCAACTCCAAATTTGTGAACTTCTGAGCATTTTCCATTCCACATATGTATTCACAGATTTTCTAAATGTTCTCCTCTAATTGTGTCTTATGTACGGCGAAGGTAATGTCAAGGCATTATTCTGAATGAGAGTGGGAAGATTTTTGTGTAGCACATATTTGCATACACATTGGATACATTTTCCAATTTTCCATTCGAAATACTGAATCCCTGACACTAACACATGCCCTACTAGACTTTGACTTCTTATCCTAATTTGATGGAGAATAATAACCCAAACAAAATACAAATACAAGAGGTTCACAGGAGGCATGGTGTATAATTGGACTTGCCTTTCGTATGATAAATTGTAGGTGTTATAAATCTAGCGAATTTTAATTGAAATAGTTCTCCATGTGTTTTCAAAGTTAACAAGTATGTGAATAACTGTCTCCCTTTCTCTGTAGCCTATTCATCACATGTATTTTTATAAGCACATACAGAATTCTACCTGGTATCAGTCGTACATTTGGTGAGGTGGCTGGCTTGGCAGATACAAATTGTGAGAAGAGATCACTCCTACTTAACGCTGTTGGAACTGAAAATTCAACATATGGGTGAGCTTTTTAGTTAAACAACATGAATCCATGTACATTTAAATGAATATTTTTGGATCTGTGGATGATATATATTTCATGGTGAATTTCAATTCACATACATAATGCTACTTTTTAATGTCTCTGTGTGTGTGTGTCTGTGTGTATATATATATATATATATATATATATATATATATATATATATATTCACTCTCCAGATTTTTCAAAATATTTAGTATATTTTTCTTTTTATACCCTCCCTAAATTCATTCATATTCATGTATGTGGATTTATAATCAACTTTTCACAAGATTATTCTCAGAAATATTCCTCCACCTGAAATACATATTTTTTTCCTTCTACTGAAAACTAAATTTGGGGGATCACATGATGGCGGCGAATGGAGTGCATTACCCCCATGTACCGCGTCACTGTGCGGGAAAATGTCATCAGAAAGCAGCGGAGGAGATAACTTCATTAATACCAGCGGTGACAGAAACAGTTGGTCTCCTGGTAAAGAAAGTGAGTCAGAAACACTCGAGTCTCTCTCACTTTGTCATCAAGCCAGAGGGGCAGAGCAGAGCCGCTGCCCATGCCTGGAACAGGCCCAGCGACACACCTGCATGATACTCACTTCACTCCAATTGGAATAGAGGCAGAGGAGAGCCACCACAGGTGCCCAGAACAGGCCTAGCGACCAGCAGGCATGGTAGTCACGTCACCTCAATTGGAGTAATTGCAGAGCAGAGCCTTCTCCAGCACCTAGTACAATCCAAGTGGCCCACCGACATGGTAGTCACATAACCCCAATAGGAGTAGGCGCAGAGCAGAGTCTTTGCCCATGGTGCCCGGAACAGGCCCAGCAACCTGCCGGCTTCGTAGTCACGACACCCCAATTGGAGTAGCGGCAGAGCAGAGCCACCACCCGTGCCCTCAAGGTAGACAAATCTGCACCCGACCAGCAGAAGAGGCCCAGCGGCCTGCCAGCGCGGCAGACACTTCACCCCATTTGGAGTAGGGGCAGAGCAGATCCATCGCCCATGCCCGTAAGGTAGGCAGACCTGCGACCGACGGCAGAACAGGCCCACCCACCCGCCGGCATGGTAGTCACGTCACCCTAATTGGAGTAGGGGCAGAGCAGAGCCGCCGCCCGCGCCTCTAAGGTAGGCAGACCTGAGACCGACTGGCAGAACACCCCAGGGGTCCATGGGTGTGGTACACACGTCACACCAATTAGAGGAGGGGCTTAGCAGAGCCGCTTCCCGCGCCTGCAGGGTAGGCAGACCTGCGACCGATCAGGAGAACAGGCCCAGCGGCCCATCAGCATGGTAGATAGATCACCCCAATTGGAAGAGCACAACAGCCACACCCCGCACCTGCAAGGAAGACTTTTCAAATATACAAGAGCAATATAAATATATAGGGGGAAATTTTCAAAATCACAACAGTTTCACCAAGCAGAAAGAAACGCGAGCCGTATGAAAAGACAAAGAAAAAAAGACCACAAGCAATGCAGGTCAACACAACTTTAGAAGAGGTAATAGCTGCAGCAGATGGAATGTCAGATAAAAAACTCAGGATATACATGCTTCAGATAATCTGGAGTCTCAAGGAAGACATTAGACAGCAAAATCAGACAATGAAAGATCACTTCGACAATGAATTACACAAACAAATCCAAGAAGCAAAAGATCAATTATACAGGGAGATAGAAGTTGTAAAAAATGACAAACAGAAATCCTAGAAATGCAGGAAGCAATAAAACAACTTAAAAACTCAATTGAGAACACTACCATCAGAGTAGAACACTTAGAAGATAGAACATCAGACAATGAAGACAAAGTATTTCAACTTGAAAAGAACATAGACAGCTCAGCAAGACTGTTAAGAAACCATGAACAGAACATCCGTGAAATATGGGATAACATAAAGAGACCAAACTTAAGAGTCATTGGGATACAGGAAGGTATAGAGGTCCAAACCAAAAGAATGAGCAATGTATTTAATGAAATAATACGAGAAAACTTCCCAGACTTGAAGAATGAGACAGACTCCCAAGTCCTAGAAGCCAACAGGACGCCGAATGTGCAAAATCATAAGAGATCCACACCTAGAAGCATTATAATGAAGATACCCAACGTACAGAATAAAGAGAGAATTTTAAAAGCTACAATTGAAAGGAAGCAGATTACATTTAGGGGTAAAGCAATCAGGATAACAGCTGATATTTCAACACAGACTCTGAAAGCTAGAAGATCCTTGAAATATATGTTTTTGTCAGGAGCTTTAGCTTCATTTCTAGTGAAAGCATCAAAGCTGTGTCTGCATCTATGTAACCTGGAGAACATGGCTTCTTATTTTCCAAAAGACATGAGGCGGCAGTGCTGAATTCACTCTTTGTAGGTAAACTGTGGCCACTGAAGGCTAAGTGTCTCCCCGTGTGGACTGTGAAGCCATTTGTTCATCCTCCACTTTTCATGGTGTTTCTTGCCGCTGCACTGGGAGTTTGGTATTTGTTTCACTAAATAAAATGAGTTCAACTGAGACCCAGTGCTGGAGGGAGTTCTGTCATGTATGGTGGGTCAGGGTCTGCAGGAGAATTCACCAACCAGGATTCTATCCCACATAGATTGCCCCCTTGATCATAGCAACCTGATTCTGAACATTGCCCTGAAAATCTCCATATAAAAAGATGCCTTTACATGGAGAGGTTTCAGACATATAAGGTTCTGCTGGATGCATCATGTCAGTCTCAAGCCCTTTGGAAGTAATGGCAGATCCACATGGCCCCACAAGAGATGTTTTATCACACACCTGCACACCACCTGCACACACACCACTATTCAGTAGGCTACAAGTTACTGGCATTTCTGTTCTACACCATTATCATGAAACCCAGACAATCAAGGCACTATCTGGTACACTCATGATGAGCAAAAGGACATCAAAGGTTCTCCAGTGCCACCTGGTCATTGGAATGGCAAAAAATTCATGGTATTTACGTAGCCACTTTTCAAGGATGAAGTTGGAAGCACTGTGGGTTTCAATTCATTCAGGAACCATTAAATGGTGAGGAAGCTCATTTCAATAAAAGATCTGGAGAACTCTCACAGGCAATTTTTCCCAAGGAGTGAGCTAGATCTCAGTTTAGAAGGGCGAATCTCATTAGTGGCCTATTCCACTGCCACACAAATGACCGCAATTGAAACCAAAACACTCCCACATGACCCTCATCTTCTGCCATAGAGACACTCATCATAACCTCTTGCTGCAGGTTTTCATGAGGGATGCAGCCCAAGACAGTGTCCAAAATAAGCTCACTTACCCCTCAATTGCCTAAAGTCAGGGTGGCCTGGACACCCTTCCTGTGAACCAGGAGTGATCAAATAGGCCTGCCCTTAATACTGCTCTGCTTCTCCATTTTGACTGTACTGATTGTTGAGTGTAAATTCTTTGTGTGAATTGGAGTCATGAGAAAATCCAAGCACCTATGCATTAGCCTCTTCAGGGCTTTGAAAAACTCATTTGACCCAAATGATATCTATTCTCACTTGATAGAGGTCAGGACTTACAGAGGAAGGCAAGAGACTTCATCCACATTGACTGCTCTTATGGCCATTTTGGTTTTGGATTCAGAGATGGGATCTTTCTGTAGATCTGTCAGGTGCCGAGAATCTAAGCCCCAGCCTCACATAGGGTCAAGGGGCTGATTCAGACACATCCCTTTTGAAGCAATTAAGCAAACAGCCACAGGTGATGCCCATTCATTTTCATTTGAAAACTGTTTTCTTCAGGCTTTACAAAGGGGTTGCCTGAGGCAAAGAAATTCCTGACATTCAGGGCAACAGAACAAAAGGTTAGCAAAAGGCAGAAAGCAGGGTTTCTCCACTGAGACTTTACTGGTCACACTGATATCTGAGTTTTCTGAGATGCTCCCATTGCCTTCAGCTATCCAGTACATGGCCATGTAACAAAGCTTGGAGGCGGTACATATCTTGGACACCAAACCATGAGACTATTCCGGAGAGTGGCCAGAATTCAGGAAGAAAACTGGAGCTTAGGAAGATAGTAGGTGTTGTCCATTCATAAGGCAAGCTGCAGTCCATTCATCAATTGCGCAGGATGAATGCTGGGTAGCTTTCTACTAGACAGGGCACTTCCATTGATGCATTCTCTTTTCAAATGTCAACAACCACGGACACAGTGGGATACACTTTTAGAAACCCTCGCCATGTCAAACGACTTTCTAGAAACAATCCACTCAAAAACAAACAATCCACCATTCCTACCTATTCTCAGAACATGAGACAAAACCACAAACTCACACCCGCACCCACAAAGCACCTCCTTCCCAGAAGTAGGTCTTTGATTATCCGAAGTTTCCTCTGACTGGTGGGCCATACCATGTTCCCCCGAAATGGCCTGTACTTTCTCAGATTTGGTGTCTTTGCCAGAACAACTACCTGCTTTCTCAGGAAACACCTGTCTTCATAGCTTTCCTGGCATTTGGCCATCCTCACATCAGTTGGTACCAATAAAGACTGACTCTGTCCTTGGTAAATCCAATCAAGTGTGCCAACTGGGACTGGCACTGGCTCTGGGGGCCTAGCTTCCTGGTTCCCAAGTTAAGAGAGTTCCACTACAAAGGAAGTGAGGTGAGGTCACTTTTTTCAGGAACTGAATGAGGTCACTGCCTTGGCAACTACTTTGCCCTAACAGTTGCTTCCAAGGGTCCCATGAGATGGATGCTGCCCCAATTCCTGTGACATTTTTACAAGTTAGAATGGTATATCAACCATAGTCACCCAGGAACAGCTCTCCACACAGGCTTGGTTTGGTCCATCTTCTCTACATTAAGAAGAGAGAGGCTGATTCAGACACAACCCTTCATCCTGACCAGGCTGTTTGCCATGGAAGATGACCTTTGCTCTCTCAGGTCCTTCATACCTGCCTACATGTTTTCCAGGGATAATTTCTGCATGGACCATTGAGGTTCTAAGTAGGTGGAAGATCCCCTCCATCCCTGCATTGTAAGACCAACTCTGTTCCAGCTCTTCTGTAATGTTATATTGAGGGAACAGTGTATGGTTATGCTTAATAACCAGTTCGATTTGGGTTGGGAATCATTCTACGGGATGTATAATGGTATTGGGTAACTGCAATACTTACAAGAATATATAGGTGAAATATAAGTATGAAAACAGAAATCCAGGTAAGATTTGAAGTCCAGAAAGTCATTGGGTCCTTGATTGGATTACTTAGCTTGAATTACGTTCTGCACAGGTATCTCAGATAAATTGATATACAATGGCATAGGAACTTGTACCTTGGATGATTGAATGTAGAAGAGAACATCCCCTCAAACAGAGATAGTCAGTAGGATCAGGAAGATAGTCGGTAAGTATCGGAAGAACAATGAGTATAGGATTTGGACCAAAAGTTATTTAGCAATAGGGTTTCGGTTAGAGAGTGAATTTCAATAACAGCACATGTGAAGGGTCTCTAACAATGATGAAGTGGGGAAAATATGTAGGAATGCAGATATCAATAGAGACATTAGGAAATCAGGCAAAGTATAAAGTGAGTGATAGGATTAGATATTTCAACAGGGTTGAGGTTGAACATATAATCTTAGGAAGAAACAAATATGTAGTCACCAATCGGATTGACATTTGAGAGCATAAGGCACCCTGGACATGGATGTTTTTAGTAATCCATGTTCACTTTGTATTTAGGATTTTGTAGAATCATAAGTGTGACCTTTGAATTTTGTGTATAGAATATTACTGTGATGAAATGTATATGTAGATCAGGTGACATGAGTATTTCTTCCACCATTTCTGGAAGCAATATTTTGAAGATGTATAAATTTGTATTGGGGCTACAAAAAGGTGCACCCTGTGTCTATGAATACAGAGGAAATTCATGAATAGACCATACTGTGAATAAATAATAAAACTGGTTTCAACTTGAAATAATAGATTGAAATAAATTTGAAAACAAATAAGAAATCTTATATTAATATACAATCATTCATTCCAACCCATTATACATCTAATGGAAATATGAAGATTTTGGTTTATCATGAAAAGTGTGTGACTTTGCTTCAAATTGATTATGAAAATCGAAAATAATTTGTTTGGAAAGAAGTCTCATGAAAAGACCAGTCAAGAAACCTGGAGGAATACATGTGTTCTGAAGCAGGAAGCGATTGAAAGTGAAACAAATGCCTATAAATTTGCAAAATTTTTGATGAAATATATGTCCTATGATGTCCATAAACTTAAGAAAGAGTAATGTACCAGTGTGGAATAAAAACGAACGTCAAAATACACAACACGTCCAATAGAATTCTACATGCATTGATGTTAAACTGGTTCAGTTACTGTAGAAATATTAGGATTTGAAGGCACCAATCACTGTAGTTAGTTTTCAGTACTAGGAAACAAATATGTACTTCAGGTGGATGAATATTTCTGAGAATAATCTTGTGAAAATTTTATTATAAATCCACATACATGAACATGAATGAATTTTGGGACTCTAAATAAGACACAAATATTTCATATTTTGAAAAATATGGAGACTATATATATATATATATATATATATATATATATATATATACACACACACACACACACAAAACACACACACAGACTTTAAATTGTAGTAATATATGCCAATCGAAATCCATCATGAAATATATATCATCCACAAATGCAAAAATATATATTTTACAGAATATGGATTTATGTATAATTTTGTTCAACTAGGAAGCTCACCCATAGGTTGAATATTCAGTTCCAAAGCGTTTAGGAGGAGTGATCTCTTCTCACAATTTGTATTTGCTGAGGAAGCCACCTCACAAAAATGTAGGTGTGATACCAGGTAGCTTTCAGTATGTGCATATAAAAATACATATGTTGAATAGGCTACAGAGAAAGGGAGTCAGTAATACACATATTTTGAACTTTAAAAACACATGGAGAACTATTTAATTAAAAATTGACTAGATTTATAACACATAAACTTTATCATGTAAAAGGCAAGTCCAAATATACATCATGCCTCCTTTGAACTGCTTGTATTTATATTCTGTTTGTGTTATTTTTCTCCATCATATTAGGATTAGTAGCCAGAGTCAAGTAGGGTATGGCATAGTGTCAGGGATTCTGTATTTTGAATGGAAAATTGGAAATTGTATCAAATGCGTGTGCAAATATGTGCAACCCAAAACTTCCCACTCTGATCCAGAACAATGCCTTGACATTACCTTCGCTCCAAGGAAGACACAATTAGAGGAGAAGAGTTAGAAAATTTGTAAATACATGTCTGGAATGGAAAATGCTCAGGAGTTCACAAACTTCGAGATGGTAGAGGAGTTTCCAAAAGCAAGGGACATGGTAAACACAACACCAACATGGAGCTCTTCTGGCCTAAAGACTGTTTGAGAAACTGCATGTGAGATTGGGCACTTGAAATATAAGTTGTTGTCAGAAGTTTTAGCTTTCTTTCTAGTGAGACCATCAAAGATGGGTCTGCATCTATGTGACCTGGACGACATGTTTTCTTATTTTCCAATGAACATGGGGCAGCAGTGCTGAATTCTCTCTTTGTAGGTAAACTGTGGCCACTGGGGGCTTAGTGTCTCCCCGTGTCGCTGTGAAGACATTTGGTCATCCTCCACTTTTCGTGGTGTTTCTTGCTGCTGCACAGTGAGTTTGATATTTGCTTTACAAAATACAAGGAGTTCAACTGGGACACAGTGCTGCAGGGAGTTCTGTCACTTGTGGTGGGTTAGAGTCTGCAGGAGAATGCACCATCCAGGCTTCTATCACTCATTGCTTGCTACATTGCCCCCTTTTCCATTGCAACCCAATTCTGAACATTGCCCTGAAACCTCTCTATATAACAAGGTGCCTTTACATAAATGGGTCTGCTGGCTGCTGCAAGTCAATCACATGCTATTTGGAAGCCAATGGCAGATCCACATGGCCCCACCACAGATGTTTTGTCACACACCTGCCCACAACTGCTCAAGGCGCACTACTCAGAAGGTTCCAACTTACTGGCATCTCTGTTCTATGCCATTTTCATGAAACCCAGTAAATCAAGGCCCAGTCTGGTACACTCATGATGAGCATCAGGAGATCTAACTGTTCTCCAGTGCCACCTGGTCATGGGAATTTAAAAAATTTCATGGTATTTATCTAGCCATTTTTCAAAGAGGAATTTGGAGCCACAGTGGGTTTCAATTCATTCATGAACCATTAAATGTTGTGGAAGCTCATTTCAATGAAAGATCTGGAGAACTCTCAGAGGCAATGCTTCCCAAAGAGTGGCCTAAAGGTCACATGAGGCCAGGCCCATTGAGGTCTACAATGTGAGGTCCATGGGTGTTTTGACTCTCAAATATGCCTGCCAAGTCTTTCAGAATAAAATCCGGGTATATCCTGGCTGACATTCTCAGTGCTTTGTGGAAAGCCACCCTGGGCTTAGATCTCAGTTTCAAAGGGCAAGTCTAATGCGTGGCCTCCTAAAATCCCAACACAATTCATGTGAATACTTCTCTGAGGTCAGTTCCAGAACTCAGTCTCTAAGGTGAATCAAACCCGAGTTAAAGCCCAGGTGGACCCAGTCTTATCTTCCAACAGCCAAATAAATGACCACAATTAAATCCAAAACACTCCCACATTGCCCTCATCTTCTTCCATATAGACACTCATCATTACCTCTGGCTGGAGGTTTCCATGAGGGGTAAAGCACAAGACAGAGTCTGAAATAATCTAACTTGCCCTCATTTGCCTAAAGTCAGTGTGACTTGGACACCCTTCCTGTAAACAAGGAGTGATTTAATAGGCCTGCCACTAATACTGCTCTGCTTCTCCAATTTGAGGCCTACTGACTGACATGTATAGATTCTTTATGTGATTTGGATTCATTAGAAAACCCAAGCACATATGGGCTAGCCTCTGCAGGGCTTTGAAGAACTCGATTAATTCAAAGGATCCCCAAATTCACTTGTTGGAGGTCAGGAACCTAACAGAGAAAGGCAATAAACTTCATCTACAATGACTGATTTTTTAGACATTTTGGTTTTGGATGAACACATGGGATCTTTCTTAAGATCCATTAGGCGCTGAATATCTAAGACACAGCCTCACACACGGCCAAGAGGCTGATTCACACACATATCTCTCAAAGCATTTTAGCAAACAGCCACAGGTGATGCCCATTCATTTCCATTTGAAAACTGTTTTCTTCAGGATTCACAAAGGGGTGGCCTGAGGCAAAGACCTTCCTGACATTCAGGGCAACAGAGGAATAGGGAAGCAAAAGGCCCAAAGCCGGTTTTCTCCACTGAGACTTTCCTTGTCACACTGATATCTGAGTTTGCTGAGATGCTCCCTTTTCTTTCAGCTATAGAATACATTGGCCATGTCACAGAGGTTGGAGGTGGTACATAACTTGGACAAAAAACCATGAGCCTACTCTGGAGAGTGGCCAGATTCAGAAAGAAAACAGGAACTTAGGAAGATAGTACGTGTTGCCCATTGATAAGGCAAGTCACAGTCCATTCATAAATTAGGCAGGATAAATGCTGGAATTCTTTCTACTAGACAGGACACATCCATAGATGAATTCTCTTTTCTAATGAATACAACCACGGACACAGAGAGTTACACAGATATAGAAACACTCACATTGTCAAAGGAATTACTAGACACAGTCCACTCCAAACCCAACAAACTGCCTTTCCTACTTATTCTCAGAACATGAGAAAAAACCACAAACTCACTCCCACACCCACAAAGACACCTCCTTCCCCCAAGTAATTCTGTGACTATCCTGAGTGTCGTCTGACTGGTAGGCCATACTATGTACCCCCAAATGGCCTGTCCTGTCTCAGATATGGTCTCCTTGGCCAAATCTGTGACGTTGTCAGGAGCCAGAAATGGGAAAGTACCTTTTTCTCAGGAAAGGCCCCTCTACAAAGCTCTCCTGGCATTTGGCCATCCTCACATCAGTAGGTTCCAGGAAACACTGATTCTGTCCTTGGTAAATCCAAACAAGTGACCTCAATGGGACTGGGACTGGGACTGGCTCTGGTTGCCTGGCTTCTGCACACAAGTTCAGAGAGTTCCATCACCAAGGAAGAGAGGTGAGATCACTTACTTCAGGTAGTGAATGAGGACACTGCCTTGGCAATCACTTTGTCCTAACAGTTGCTTCCAAGGGTCCCATGAGATAGAGGCTGCCCCTACTTCCTGTGACACTTTCACAAGTTAGAATGGTGAATCAACCATAGGCACCCAGGAACAGCTCTCCACACAGGCCTGGTTTGGTCCATTTTCTCTACATTGAGAACAGAGAGGCTCATTAAGATACAACCCTTCATCCTGACCAGGTTGTTTGCAATGGAAGATGAGTTTTGCTCTTTAAGGTCCTTCATAGCTGCCTATATCTTCTCCAGGGATCACATCTGCATGGACCTTTGAGTTTTTCAGCATATGGAATATCCCCTACATTCCTGTATTGTAAGACCAACACTGTCCCTGGTCTTTTGTTAAGTGAGATTGTGGGAACAGTGTATGTTTAGGGTTTAATAACATGTTTGATTTGGGTTAGGAATCATTCTGCTGGATGACTAATGGTATTGGGAACCTGTGATATTTATTAAAACATAGACATAAAATATAAGTATGAAAACAGAAATCTAGGTAAGATTTGAAGCTCAGAAGGGCATTGAGCTGTTGATTGTGATGCTTAGCTTTGAATTATGTTCCGCATATATGTCTCGGATAAATCGATAATCAATGGCATAGGACCTTGTACCTTGGATGATTGAATGGAAAAGAGAACTTCCACTCAAACAGGGAAACTCAGTAAGATTAGGAAGATAGTCAGTAGCTTTCAGAAGAAGAGTGAGTACAGGATTTGGACCAAAAATTCTTTATCAATAGGGTTTCGCTTAGAGAGTGAAAGTAAATATCATCACATGTGAAGAGTCACTCACATGGTGAACTGGGGAAAATATTTAGGAAAACAGACATCAATAGAGACATTAGGAAATCAGGCAAAGTATAGAGTGAGTGATAGGATTAGACATTATTAACTGCATTTAGGTTGAATATATAATTTTAGGAAGAAACAAATACGTAGTCACCAATAGGATTGATATTTGAGACTATTAGGCAAACTGGACCTGGATGTTTTTAGGAATCCATGTTCAGTTTCCATTTAGGCTTTGGTACAATCATAAGTGTGACTTTTGCTTTTTGTGTCCAGAATATTACTGTGATACAATGTATATGTAGATAAGGTGACCTGAGTATTTCTTCCACCATTTCTGGGAGCAATATTTTGAAGATGTATAAATTAGTATTCGGGGAACAAACAGGTGCACTCTTTGTCTTTGAATATGGAGAATATGCATGTATAGACCATACTGTGAATAAATAATATAACTGGTTCCAACTTCAAATAATGGATTGAATTGAAATGTGAAAATATACAGGAAATCTTATATTGATATACAACCATTCATTCCAACCCGTTTTACATCTAATGGTAATATGAGGATTATGGTTTATCATGAAGAGTGTGTGAGTTTTGCTTAAAATTGATTATGGAAATTGAAAATATTTTTTTTGGAAAAAAGTCTCATAAAAAGACCAGTCAAGAAACCTGGAGAAATACATGTGTTCTGAAGCAGGAAGTGACTGAAAGTGAAACAAATGCTTATAAATTTGTGAAATTGTAGATGAAATACATATCCTCTGATGTGCATTCACTGAAGGAATAGTAATGTACCAGTGTTGAGTAAAAATGAACGTCAAAATAAACATCATGTCCCATAGGAATCTTCTTGCATTGATGTTAAACTGAGACAGTTAATGTAGAAATATTAGGATTTGAATGCACCATTCACTGAATTTAGTTTTCAGTCCTAAGAAACAAATATGTATTTCAGGTGGATGAATATTTCTGAGAATAATCTTGTGAAAATTTGATTATAATTCCACATACATGAACATGAATGAATTTTGGGACTGTACATAAGACACATCTATTTCATATTTTGAAATATATGGAGAGTGTGCATATATATATATATATATATATATATATATATATATATATATATACAAGAGTGTGTATATACACACACACACACACACAAAACAGACATTAAAAAGTAGCAATATATATGCCAATTGAAATTCTTCATGAAATATATATCATCCACAGATCCAAAAATCTTCATTTTACTGAGCATGGATTTATGTGTAATATTGTTTAACTAGGAAGCTCACCCATAGCTTAAATTTTCAGTTACAACATCGTTTAGAAGGAGTGATCTCTTCTCATAATTTGTATCTGCCAAGTCAGCAACCTCACAAAAATGTACGTGTGATACCAGGTAGGATTCTATATGTGCATATAAAAATACATGTGCTGAATATGCTACAGAGAAAGGGAGACAGGAATTCACATATTTGTCAACTTTAAAAACACATTGAGAGAGGGAGGGGCAGATCTGCCAATCGCTCCTTTAAGGTAGGCGGACCTGCGACCCACCGGCTGAACAGGACCAGTGGCCCGCCACCGTGGAAAACACATCGCCCTGGTTGGTGGAGGGGCAATGCCGCCGGGCCTGCAAGGTAGGCAGACCTGTGACCCACAGCAGGACAGGCCCAGCAATCTGCGGAGGGGCAGAGACGCCCTCTGCGCCTGCAAGGTAGGTGGACTTGCAACCACCGACAGACCAGGCCTATGGCCCGCCAGCATGGTAGACACATCGTCCCGGTTGGGGGAGGGGCGGAGCAGCCACAGGCGCCTGCAAGGTAGACAGACCTGCAAGGGACAGACAAAACAGACCCAGTGGCCCGCGGATGGTCAAAGCTGCCGCCCACGCCTGCAAAGTAGCCCGACTTGCGACCCACTGGCAGAACAGGCCCAGTGCCTGCAGAGGGGCAGAGTTGCTGCTCGCACCTTCAAGGTAGGCGGACCAGCTACCGACTTACAGAACAGGCCCAGCAGCCTGCTGGTGTGGTAGGCACATTGTCCCAATTGTAGGAGGGGCAGAGCCACCACCCGTGCCTGCGAGGGAGACTTTGAAACTATACAAGAGCAATATAAATATATAGGGGAAAAATTCAATAACACAACAGTTTCACCAAGCAGAAAGGAATATGAACAGTATGAAAAGACAAGGAAAGAAAGGACCATAAGCAATGCAGGTAAAGTCAACGTTAGAAGAGGTAATATCTGCAGAAGATGGAATGTCAGATAAAGAACTCAGGATATACATGCTTCAGATGATCTGGAGTCTCAAGGAAGACATTAGAGAGCAAAATCAGACAATGAAAGATCACCTTGATAATGAATTACATAAAAAAAATCCAAGAAGCATAAGATCAACTATACAGGGAGATAAAGATTATAAAATCAAACAAACAGAAATCCTAGGAATGCAGGAATCAATAAACCAACTTAAAAACTCAATTGAGAATACTACCAGCAGAGTAGAACACTTAGAAGATAGAACATCAGACAATGAAGACAAATTATTTCAACTTGAAAAGAACACAGACAGCTCAGCAAGACTTTTAAGAAACCATGAGCAGAACATGCAAGAAATATGGGATAACATAAAAAGACCAAACTTAAGAGTCATTGGGATACAGGAAGGTATAGAGGTCCAAACAAAAGGAATGAGCAATATATTCAATGAAATAAAGGAGAAAACTTCCCAGACTTGTAGAATGAGACAGAATCGCAAATCCTAGAAGCTTACAGGATGCCAAATGTGCAAAATCATAAGAGATCCACACCTAGACATATTATAATGAAGATGCCCAACATACAGAAAAAGGAGAGAATTTTAAAAGCTACAAGATAAAGGAAGCAGATTACATTTAGTGGTAAACCAATCAGGATAACAGCTGATCTTTTAACACAGATTCTGAAAGCTAGAAGATCCTGCAATAACATTTTTCAAACACTGAAAGAAAATGGGTTCCATCCAAGAATTGTGTATCCAGCGAAATTAAGCTTCAGGATAGAAGATGAAATTAAAACTTTCCACGATAAACAAAAGTTAAAAGAATTTGCAGCTAGAAAACGATTTCTTAAAAACATCCTTGGCAAAACATCACAGGAAGGGGAAATGGAAAATAACAATGAAAACCAACAGTGGGAGGTAGAGGAGTAAAGGGGGGAAAATAATCAAGGAGGAAAACAAACCATGTTTAGTAACATAAATATACAAATATGGCTGGAAGAACAACCCATATCTCAATAATAACCCTAAATGTTAATGGCTTAAACTCACCAATTAAGAGACACAGGCTAGTAGAATGTATCATAAAACAAGACCCAACAATATGCTGCCTACTGGAGACACATTTGTTAGGAAAAGATATACATAGACTGAAGGTGAAAAGTTGGGAAAAATCATATCACTCATATGGACTTCGGAAACAAGCAGAAGTGTCCATACTCATATCAAATAAAATAGATTTCAAGCCAAAGTTAATCAAAAGGGATAAAGAGGGACACTACATACTGCTCAAGGAAACCATACACCAACAAGTCAAAACAATCATAAATATATATGCCCCAAACATTGGTGCAGCTATGTTCATCAAACAAATTCTTCTCAAGTTCAAGATTCTAATAAACCAATATACAATACTCATGGGAGACTCAAACACACCTCTCTCACTACTGGACTGATCTTCCAAACAAAAGTTGAATAATGAAACTATAGAACTCAATAACACAATTAATAACCCAGACTTATGATATATATATATAGAATATACCACCCAACATCAAGCAGTTACACTTTTTTCTCAGCAGCACATGGATACTTCTCAAAAAATAAATCATATATTATGTCACAGAGCTACTCTTAGACAATATAAAGGAGTAGATATAATACCAGGCATCTTATCTGATCATAAGGAAATGAAACTGAACATCAACAATGAAAGAAAGAAGAAAAAATCATGTATCACATGGAGAATGAAAAATAGGTTACTGAATGATCAATGGGTTATAGAAGACATCAAGGAGGAAATTAAAAAATTCTTAGAGATAAATGAAAACACAGACATTACATATCAGAATCTATGGGACACATTGAAAGCAGTTCTAAGAACAAAATTCATTGCTTGGATTTCATTCCTTAAAAAAAGGAAAAAAAAAAGACAAATAAATGATCTCATACTTCATCTCAGAATGCAAGAAAAAGAAGAGCAAAACAACAGCAAAAGAAGTAGAAGCCAAGAAATAATTAAAATCAGAGCTGAAATTAATGAAATCGAAACAAAGAAACAATTGAAAAAATTGACAAAACTAAAAGATGGTTCTTTGAAAAAATAAATAAAATCGACCGACCCTTAGCCAAGCTAACAAAGAAAAGAATAGGGAGAATTCAGTATCACAACAGATAGTTCAGAAATACAGAAGATAATCCGAAATTATTTTGAATTCTTATTCTTCAATAAAATAGAAGATAGTGAAGGCATCGATAAATTTCTCAAGTCATATAATCTGCCCAGATTGAGTCAGGAGGATATAGGCAACCTAAACAGACCCATAACAATTGAGGAAATAGAATAAACCATCAAAAGACTACCAACTAAGAAAAGCCCAGGACCGGATGGGTATACAGCAGAGTTTTACAAAACCTTTAAAGAGGAACTAATACCATTACTTTTCAAGCTATTTCAGGAAAAATGCAAAAATCCTCAATGAAATTGTGGCGAATCGGATACAAAAACATATTAAAAAAATTGTGCACCATGATCAAGTAGAATTCATCCCTGGGATGCAAGGCTGGTTCAATATACAGAAATCAATAAATGTTATTCATCACATCAATAGACTTAAAAATAAGAACCATTTGATCATCTCGATAGATGCAGAAAAAGCATTCGACAATGTACAGCATCCCTTTATGTTCAAAACTCTGGAAAAACTAGGGATAACAGGAACATACCTCAATAATGTAAAAGCAATCTATGCTAAGCCTCAGGCTACCATCATTCTGAATGGAGAAAAATTGAAGGCATTCCCTCTAAAATCTGGAAGAAGATAGGGATGCCCTCTCTCACTACTTCTGTTCAACATAGTTCTCGAAACACTGGCCAGAGCAATTAGAGAGATTAAAGAAATCAAAGGCATAAAAATAGGAAAAGAAGAACGTAAATTATCACTATTTGAAGATGACATGATTCTATACTTAGCAGACCCAAAAAGGTATACAAAGAAACTATTAGAGCTAATAAATGAATTCACAAAAGTGGCAGGATATAAAATCAATACGCATAAATCAAAGGCATTCCTGTATATCAGCAACAAATCCTCTGAAATAGAAATGAGGACAACCACTCCATTCAAAATATCCACACACACACAAACACACAAAAAAAAAATACTTGGGAATCAACCTAACAAAAGAGGTGAAAGACTTATAAAATGAAAACTACAGAACCCTAAAGAGAGAAATAGAAGAAGATCTTAGAAGATGGAAAAATATACTATGTTCATGGATAGGCAGAACTAACATCATCAAAATGGCAATATAACCAAAATTCTCTATATGTTAAATGCAATGCCAATCGGGTCTAAAAGCATGCAATGGAGGAAGGATAGCATCTTCAACAAATGGTTCTGGGAAAACTGGAAATTCATATGCAACAAAATGAAACTGAATCCATTTCTCTCGTCATGCACAAAAGTTAACTCAAAATGGATTAAGGAGCTTGATATCAAATCAGAGACACTGCATCTGATACAAGAAAAAGTTGGCTATGATCTACATACTGTGGGGTTGGGCTCCTAATTCCTCAATAGGACACCAATAGCACACGAGTTAATAACTAGAATTAACAAATGGGACTTACTCAAACTAAAAAGTTTTTTCTCATCAAAAGAAAAAATAAGAGAGGTAAATAAGTAGTCTACATCCTGGGAACAAATCTTTACTCCTCACACTTCAGATAGAGCCCTAATATCCAGAGTATACAAAGAACTCAAAAAATTAAACAATAAGAAAACGAATAACCCAATCAACAAATGGTCCAAGGACCTGAACAGACACTTCTCAGATGAGGACATACAATCAATCAATAAGTACATGAAAAAATGCTCACCATCTCTTGCAGTCAGAAAAATGGAAAACAAACCCACCCTAAGATACCATCTCACTCCAGTATGATTGGCAGCCATTATGAAGTCAAACAACAAGTGCTGCCGACGATGTGGGGAAAAGGGTACACCTGTACATTGCTGGTGGGACTGCAAATTGGTGCAGCCAATTTGAAAGAAGTATGGAGATTTCTTGGAAGCTAGGAATGGAACCACCATTTGACCCAGCTATTCCCCTTCTCAGTGTATTCCGTAAGACCTAAAAAGTGCATGCTGCATTGACACTGCTACATTGATGTTCATAGCAGCACAATTCAAAATAGCAAGAGTGTGGAACCAACTTAGATGCCCTTCAATAGACAAAGGAAAAAAAATGTGGCATTTATACACAATGGAATAATACTCTGCATTAAAAAATGTCAAAATCATAGAATTTGCCGGGAAATAGATGGCATTAGAACAGATTATGCTAAGTGAAGCTAGCCAATCCCTAAAAAAAAAACAAATGCCAATAGTTTTATTTGATATAAAGAGAGTAACTAAGAACAGAGTTGGGAGGAAGAGCATGAGAAGAAAATTAACATTAAACGGGGGTGAGAGGTGGAAGAGAAAAGGAAAGAGAAGGAAAATTGCATGGAAATGGAAGGAGACACTCATGGTTATACAAAATTACATACAAGAGGAAGTTAGGGGAAAGGGGGGAAAAAACCAAGGGGGAGAAATGAATTACAGTAGATGGAGTAGAGAGAGAAGATGGGACGGGAGGGGATGGGGGATAGTAGAGGATAGGAAAGACAGCCGACTACAACAGACACTACTATTGCAATACGTAAAACAGTGGATGTGTAACAGATGTGATGCTGAAACCTGTATACGGGGTAAAAATGGGAGTTCATAACCCACTTGAATCAAAGTGTGAAATATGATATGTCAAGCAATAGGTAAAGTTTTGAACAACCAACAATAAAAATTAAAGGAAAAAAACACATAGAGAACTATTTCAATGAAAAATGGACTAGATATATAACACCTACCCTTTATCATGCAAAAGGCAAGTCCAACTATACACCATGCTTCCTCTGAACGGCTTCTATTTCTATTCTGTTTGTGTTATTATTCTCCATCATAGTAGGATTAGTAGTCAGAGTCTAGTAGGGTATGGGTTAGTGTCAGGGATTCAGTATTTTGAATGGAAAAAAGGAAAATGAATCCAATGTGCATGCAAATATGGGCTACACAATAAATTTCCCACTCTCATCCAGAACAATGGCTTCACATTACCTTCGCCCCAAATAAGACGCAATTAGAGGAGAAGAGTTGGAAAATCTGTGAATATATATCTGGAATGGAAAATTCAAAGGAGTTCACAACCTTGGATGTGGTAGAGGAGTTTCCAAATGTAAGGGACAAGGTAAACACTCCACATACTTGTAGCTCTTCTGGCCTAAAGACTTCTTGAGAAACTGCCTCTGATGTTGGTAACTCAAAATATATGTTGTTGTCAGGAGCTTTAGCTTTCTTTCTAGTGAGACCATCAGAGCTGGGTCTACATCTATGTGACCTAGAGGACGTGGTTTCTTATTTTCCAATGAACACTAGGCTACAGTACTGAATTCTCTCTTTGTAAGTAAACTGTGACCACTGGGGTCTAAGAGTCTCCCCGTGTGGACTGTGAAGGCATTTGGTCATTCTCCACTTTTCGTGGTGTTTCTTGCTGCTACACTGGGAGATTGGTATTTTCTACACGAAATACAAGGAGTTGAACTGGGACACAGTGCTGAAGGGAGTTCTGTCATGTGTAGTGGGTCATGGTCTGCAGGAGAATGCACCAACCATGCTTCTAGCCCACATAGATTGTCCCCTTGTCCATAGCAACTTGATTATGAACATTGCCCTAAAAATTCTCCATATACCAATATGCCTTTACATATAAGGGTTTCCTGGCTGCACCACATCAGTCACATGCCATTTGGAAGCAATGGCAGATCCACATGGCCCCACCACGGATGTTTTATCACAAACCTGCACACCAAAGCTTGCGCCTACAATTGAGGAGTATCCAACTTACTGGCATCTCTGTTCTACACCATTTTAATGAAACTCAGTCAATAAAGGCACTCATGATCAGCAATAGGGCATACAAAGGTTCTCCAGTGCCACCTGGTCATAGGAATTTCAAAAATTTTATGGTATTTATCTAGCCATTTTTTAAGGTGGAAGTTGGAGGCACTGTGGGTTTCAATTCATTTAGGAACCATTAAATTGTGAGGAAGCTCATTTCAATGAAATCTCTGGAGGACACTCAAAGGCAAGTCTTCCCAAAGAGTCGCCAAAAGGTCACATGAAGCCAGGCCCATTGAGGTCTACAGTGTGAGGTCTATGTGTGTTTTCACTATGGCTGCCAAGTCTTTCAGAATAAAATCTTGTGATATCCTGGGTGAGATTCCCAGTGCTCTGTGGAAAGCCAGCCTGGGCCTAGGTCTCAGTTTCCAAGAGCGAGTCTCATGTGTGGCCTCCTAAAAACTCAAAACAATTCATGCCAATACTTCTCTGAGTTCAGTTCCATAACTCAGTCTCTAAGGGGAATCACACCAGATTTCAAGTCCTGGTTGACCTACTCATCTCTTCCAACCCCAACACAAATGACCAAAATTAAACCAAAACATTCCCACATGACCCTCATCTTATTGCATATAGACACTCATCTTAACCTCTGGCTGGAAGTTTCCATGAAGGACACAGCCCAAGACAGTGTCCAAAATAGGCTTCCTTGCCCCTTATTTTCCTAATGTCAGGGTGGCCTGAACACCCTTCCTGTAACCCAGGAGTGATCAAATAGGCCTGCTGTAATACTGCTCTGCTTCTCCAATTTGAGGCCTACTGACAGTGGGGTTTAGAATCTTTATGTGAATTGGAGTCATAAGAAAACACAAACACCACTGGGCTAGCATGTGCAGGGCTTTGAAGAAATCATTTGACCCAAATGATCCCTATTCTCACTTGATGGAGTTCAGGAACCTTACAGTGGAAGGCAAGAGACTTTATCATCAATGACTCCTCTTATGGGCATTTTGGTTTTGGATTCACACATGGGATCTTTCTTTATATCAATCAGGTGCTAAGAATCTAAGCCACAGCCTCACACAGGGCCAAGAGGCTGATTCAGACACACCCCTTTCTAAAGCAATTAGGCAAAGAGCCACAGGTGAGGCCCATTCATTTCCATTTGAAAAGGGTTTTGTTCCGGCTTCACGAAGGTGTGGCCTGAGGCAAAGAAATTCCTGACATACAGGGGAATAGAACAAAAGGTAAGCAAAAGGCCCAAAGCACGGTTTTTCCACTGAGACTTTACTGGTCACACTGATATCTGAGTTTTCTTAGTTGCTCGCCATTCCCTTCAGCTATCCAGTACATGGCCATGTCACAGAGCTTGAAGGTGGTACTTCTCTTGGACACAAAACCATGAGCCTATTCTGGAGAGTGGCCAGAATTTAAAAATAAAACCAGAACTTAGGAAAATAGCAGGTGTTGCCCATCGATAAGGGAAGCCGCAGTGCATTCATATATTCGGCTGGATGAATGCTGGGAAGCTTTCTACCAGACAGGACACATCCATTCATGCATTCTCTTTTCTAATGTCTACAACCAAGGACACAATGGGATACACAGACATAGAAACACTTGCTTTATCAAATCACTTATTAGAAACAGTTTACTCCAAACCAAACAAACCGCCATTCCTACCTATTCTGAGAACATGAGACAAAAGCACAAACACACACCCACACCCACAAAGCACCTTCTTCCCCCAAGTAGGTCTCTGACTATCCGGAGTGTCCTCTGACTATTGGGCCAAACTATGTTCCCCCGAAATTGTCTGTCCTGTTTCAGATCTGGTTTCCTTGGCCAACTCTGTAAAGTTGTCAGGAGGCAGCGGTGATCCACTACCTGCTTTCTCAGGAAAGGCCACTCTTCAGAGCTTTCCTGGCTTTTGGCAATCCTCATATCAGTAGGTACCAACAAAGACTGATTCTGTCCTTGGTAAATCCAAAGAAGTGAGACCACTGCTACTGGGACTGGAATGGGATTTGGGTGCCTGGATTCTTTGATCCCAAATTCAGAGAGTTCTATCACCAAGGATGTGAGGTGAGGTCTGAGGTCACTTCCTTTAGGAACTGAATGAGCTCACACCATTTGCAACCACTTTGTCCTAACAGTTGCTTCCAAGGGTCCCCTGAAATGAAGGCTGCCCCTGCTTCCTGTTACAGTTTCACGAGTTTGAATGGTATATTAACCATAGGCAACCGGGAACAGCTCTCCACACAGCCTGGTTTGGTTCTTCTTCTCTACATTAAGAAGAAAGAGGCTGATTCAGACATATCCCTTCATCCTGACCAGGTTGTTTGCAAGAGAAGATGACTTTTGCTCATTCAGTTCCTTCATAGCTGCCTACAACTTCTCCAGGGATCATTTTTACATGTACCTTTGAGTTTCTTAGCAATAGGAAGTTCCCCTACATTCCTATATTGTAAGACCTACTCTGTCCCTGCTCTTCTGTAAAGTTATACTGAGGGAACAGTGTATGGTTAGGGTTAATAACAGGTTCAATTTGCATTAGGAATCATTCTGCTGGATGAATAATGGTATTGGAAACCTGCGATATTTACAACAATATATAGGTGAAACATAAGTATGAAAACAGAAATCTATTTAAGATTTGAAGCCCAGAAGAGCATTGGGACCTTGATTGTGATACTGAGCTTTGATTTATTTTCTGCACAGATGTCTCAGATACATCAATATACAATGGCAAAGTTCCATGTATTTTGGATGATTGATTGTCAAAGAGAACTTCCAGTCAAAAAGGGATAATCAGTAGGATTAGGAAGATAGTCGGTAGGTTTAGAAAGAAGAGTGAGCATAGGATTTGGACCAAAAGTTCTTTAGCTATAGGGTTTCGGGTATAGAGTGAATGTAAATGTCACCACATGTGAAAAGTCAGTCACAATGATGAACTGGGGAAAATATGTAGGAAAGCAGATATCAATAGAGACATTAGGAAATCTGGCAAAGTGTAGTCGGTAGCGAAAGGTTAATATAATAGGTACTTATCACTTCCTGTTTTCTGTATGCTTAATAAAACACTGTTGAAATCTTGAGAACTGTTTGCTAATCTTGTTCCCAGAATGTTCTGTCCTCAACTGCCAAACTGCAGAAAGTACTTCCTCACCCAGTTGCCCACAAACAGCTCACTCGCCCGGACCCATCAATAAACATCCTGCCCTGCCCTCTCAAAGGAAAGTATATAAGCTCTGCTTAAGCTGTTCTCAGGGCTCTCTGCTCTATTCAAGTGAACTCTGAGCCCCAGCATGCTGGACCCATAATAAACCCTTTGCTTTTGCATGAGACAGTCTCTTGGTGGTTTCTTCCCCGGACGCTCGCCCGACCTTTACATATGGAGGTTCCACTGAGATCCAGCAGCGGCAGATGAGAGACCCCAACGGGCTCCTCTCGGGGTATGTAAGGCGCCTCTTTCTGGTTTCAGGTTTCAGGTTAGGGCTTGGCAAAATGGCTGTTGATGAAGAGTGTGAGCTCTCTCCGACGATGGCTGACAGACATGTCATAGAGCCACAGGCCACCTCACTGGGGGACTCCCCAGAGAACTCGGGAAATCGAGGAACAATAGTCTCCTCAACTCAGTGATATTTTGTTTCAGATTCGGCATATCCAGCCCATCAGGTTTTGCCGGCTACTCAGTCCTGGTCTCAGTGTTGGACGTCCATTGCCTGTCTTTATTGTTTTGTCTTGTCTGTGTCGTGTGTCTTTGCTTTTACTGATTGTTTATCTTTCATAATGGGATAGAGCACTTCAATGCCTCTTTCCCTGACCCTTGATCATTGCACCAAAGTCCGCTTAAGGGCTCAGAATCTTTCTTTTTCAGTAAAACGCTGGACCTGGCAGACTCTCTGTGCCTCAGAATGGCCCACCTTTGGATTCAGATAGCCCCTAGAAGGATCTTTCTACTTCCCACTAATTTAAAAAGTCAGAGATATTGACTTTCAGCCAGCGCCACATAGACATCAGGATCAAGAGACATATATCTTAACTTTTCAGGACATCTGCAATTCTCCTCCTCCATGTGTGAAGCTTTTCCTTGCCCCTGCCCCCACTCCTACTCCTTCCCTCATGCTCTCTCAAACCTTCTGCTCCTCCTCCTCCTTCAACCTCTGTTCTCCCTGAGTCACAAGATTTGACTCTACTGGACTCTCGTCCTACTACTTATTCCCTGCCCTTGTCCCCCAACCCCTAACACCCTCTAAGTAATTCCCCTGCTGCTGACTCAGCCTGTCCGCCATTGGAGGAAGCTAAGCGAGCCCAGCGCACTCCAAATAACTCCCCTGCAGCAAACACACCCCCTCCTCCCCTGGAGGATGCTGGCCCGGCTAAAGGAATTTGCCGGCGTTGAATGATTGAAATCCCTGGAACTCCCGTGATGCTCCCTCTCCATTTCTAAGGAACAATGATTGATGACAACCATGGGGGAAAAGTGCAAGCCTACCAGTTTTTACCTTTCTCCTCTTCAGACCTAAATAACTGGAAAAATAACAATCCCCCTTTTACTGAGGACCCCACCTGGGTCTCAGGTGTGGTTGAATCATTGATGTTTTCACACCAGCCTACTTGGGATGACTGCCAACAACTCCTAGGGACTCTCTTCATGACAGAGGAACAAAAGAGAATCTTCCTGGATTCTAGAAAAAAATATTCTCGGACCAGATGGGTGACCGACAAAACTTCCCAACATATGCAAAGCCGCCTTTGCCTTGCACAGACCCAACTGGGACCCCAAAACCTGTGAAGGTAATGAGCATCCTTCCTCTTATTGCCGGGCTCTAATAGTGGGTATCTTAGTGGCCGCTAGGCGATCAACTATTTTGGCCAAGGTAAGAGAGATTATTCAAGGGACTGATGAATGTCCCTCCATGTTCCTACAGGGAATTATGGAGGCATATAAGAGATTTACTCCTTTCGATCCTCAGGCAGATAATCAAAAGGCATCTGTCATGGTGGCCTTTATTGGGCAAGCTGTTCTGGATATTAAAAGACAGTTACAATGCTTAGATGGATTACAAGATATGACTTTGAGAGGTTTAGTCAGAGAAGCCAAGAAGGTATACTAAGAGAGAAACTGAGGAAGAGTATGGAGCAAAGGGAGGATAAAAGAAACAAAAGACAGACTAAGGCATTGACTAAGGTCCTGGTCACAACAACAAATAGACCAGAAATTAAGAAACATGGAGACAGGAAGGGACACCGGGGACCACACTAGAGGCCACCCCTGGCCTCAATTCAATGTGCCTACTCTAAAAAAAAGGACACTGGGCTAAAGAGTGCCCTAGAAAGAGACAGCCAGGCCAGCTGGACATTCTGACTCTGTAGGATTACTAAGAAAGTCGGGGCTCAGATCCTCTCCTTGAGCTCAGGTTAACTTTTGAAGTGGAGGGGACCCCAGTATACATTGAAGTGGATACAGGGGCAATATATTCTGCCTTTAAGGCCCCATTGGAACCTCTATCAAATAAAAGGTCTCTAATTCAAGGGGCTAATGGCAGTAAATATCAGGCTTGGACAACTAAGAGGACCATGGACCAGGGGAAAGGAAAAATCCATCACTCCTTCCTAGTAATCCCAGAATGCATGGCCCCATTGATTGGCAGAGATCTGCTCACAAAGCTCTGGGCCAAAATAACTTTTAACCCTGAAGGCCCCCAAGTGGAATTTCTAAATCCTTCAGTAAAAACTCCTATAATCACGGCTCTAACTATGTCAGTAGAAAATGTACATCAAATCACTCACCTTGGTTCAAAGAAACTGCATTCATTTTTGAAGGATCAAAAACAGTTTTCCACTAACCGACTCACAGTGAAAGGAAACAACTGAATGGATAACAAAAGCCTGTTGGGTCCATCAATTGGTTAATTCTTACCCTTCCAAGCTTCCTGCAGGAAAGCACCTACGAGGAACCAGACCAGGACAATTCTGGGAAGTGGACTTTACTGAAATTAAGCCAGCAAGGAATGGACTTAAATATCTCCTAGTCTTTGTAGATACATTTTCAGGATGGATTGAAGCTTTCCCCCCCAAAAAAAAGAAAAGAAAAAAAATGAAACAGCGCAAATGGTGGTCAAGAAGATCCTGGAAGATATTTTTCCAAGGTATGGCCTGCCTAAAGTAATAGGGTCTGATAATGGACCGGCGTTCGTGGCCCAGGTAACTCAGAGGTTAGCAAGGACCCTGGGGATTAGTTGGAAATTACATTGTGTTTACAGACCCCCGAGTTCAGGACAGGTAGAAAGAATGAATAGAACCATTAAAGAGACCATAACGAAATTAAGCTTAGAGACCGGCATAAAAGATTGCACTATGCTCCTGCTTTATGTACTGTTTCATGCAAGAAATACTCAATCTATTTCTTTGTGTAACCTCACACCCTGTGAAATTCTCTATGGTGTCCCTCCTCCAGTAAGGGTCCTACCCCAACTCTAAGACCTAACGATTCCTTCCACACCCCCTTGCTTAACAGACTTAAAGCTCTTGAAAGAACTCAGAGACACCTGTGAAAACAGATGGCCACTGCCTACCAACCTGGGGATGAGGGGACTCTACAGCGATATCAAATAGAGACTTCATCTATGTAAGACGACATCTGGTGTCATCCCTGGAACTCCCCTGAAAAGGACCATACCAGGTGCTACTTATAACACCTACAGGGTAAAGGTAGTCAAAATCACTTCCTGGATCCCTACCTCTCATCTCAAGCCTGTGCCCTGTCCAGACTCTGGCTGGAAACTGGAAAAGACTGGAAACCATTTCAAATTGTGGATTCGCTGTGTGGATAAGGCTATAGACTCTCCCCTTGACCACCAGTAGTCCTAACCCTCATAAGCCTGTTCAGCAGCGATGTCTGATCACAAATCCTACTGGAAAGGAAGTATGGTCTATCTTGCATACAGCCCGCTTAGGGACCTGGTGGCCATCTCTCCAGCCAGACATTTGTCAGCTGCGTATAGGTCTTCCCTATTGGGATATCCCTAATGAAGAGGATCCCACTAAAATTCCATTAAATTCCTTCCATACCATAGATAATGGAAACAAACATTATTGATGTAGGGACACGCGAGCCAGATGCTGGTTGGCTAGCCTAGATTACTATGTTTGCCCAGTGTACTATCAAAGCCACAAACAGTCAAGGCTGTGTGCTGGAAACGCCAACATCTTCTGTAAGTCATGGGGATGTGAGCATACAGGGACTGCCACATGGAACCCAAACTCCTCATCAAATTCTGTACACAGCATTGGCCATATTACCAATTAGACAACCAAAACTGATGGCCCCCTGAGGGGTCTCTAGATCTTCAAATTCTGTGTGACCTTTTTAACTTCTGCAAGTGCTCAAAAGGGTGAAAGGAGATTCCTCTATGTGGAGGCCTTTTCTCTCCTTTGCTCACATCGTGAACTATGCTTCTCCAATACATGCTCACCCTCAGCCTTCTGCTCTAGACTCTCTGTTGTCACTCCCACATCATCAACTTGATTTCTCCCCTCCAATTACTATATTAAAAACCCAAACCTCCACCGTTTCTCAGACCATTGCCCCCTTGCTGAGGTAGCAGGTACTGAGGTAACCCTCCACTCACTCACTCCTCTCTTCTCCTGTCAGTGCCCACACTAGGTCCCACCAGGTCCTCTTACCAGCTAACCCAAAGCTCAAACCAGCTGAGAAGAGCCCTCAGATCCCTATCCAAGATGTAATGAAAATGGCCTTTAAAGTTGCTTTGTCATCACTGAAAACAGGTTACTAAAAATTTAAAGTCCCTTACAGGCTTTTTGGGATACTCACTCCCATCTCCCCCTCTGTTCTACCCGTTCTACTACTCATGTTTTTGGTGCTAGGAAGATCTCAAAACCCTTTTCCATTATTCTTTTACATCTCTCCTTCCTCATTCTCAGATCTAAAGAGCTGCGCTCAGCCCTGCATTTCCCGTCTTCCCCCTCTGTACCAGGCCCACAGGAAAGTCTTAACTGACCTTATCCAGAAGTTTTCACCATGGCTAACTTTAGGACTTTCAGCAAAAGAGTCCCTATAAAAGAGTTCAGTGTAGATAAACTTCCTCTTTTTGTGTTGCCCTGGTCTACCTGGCAACTGGCTGAAAAAAATCAGCACTCCTGAGCTAGACACACCCTTACTAGTTTTTCACAACATATGTGATCAAGGCCTCTGGCCTTGAGCTGGGGCTTCATAGAGATGGCTACATTTGTAAGATGGATAAGTTGCAAACTGGGCTCCGTGGAAACAGCTGGCAGAGGGAAAAAAGGGGAAAAAAAAGCTCTCCCGCACCCAGGTGTCCTTGAAAATTTAACTTGCCCAGAACTGAGGAAAAATCAGAAACAAAAACTGCTCTTTGTGAACTTCTGCAGACTGTGAACTTCAGAGCCCCTTCCCTTACATGTTGGGTACAAAATTCTGAAACTACCTAAACTTGGGTTTCAGGGGATTAATTGATTACAACAGAAGCAATGCCCTCTGAATCTGGTTGCAACCAAATATGACTGTTTCCTTGTCTTTGGTGCTATCTTAGGTGCCTTGCCTTTTCCGTCCCTACAACAATATAATTCCATATACTTAAACGTTGTTTATGTTTTTATGAAATGGTCAACAGAAGTGATTAATTGTGTAATGGTGCAGATGTTTCCCAGAGTGCTCTATTATGACGCAGGTTCATTTGAAGATCAAATAGAGGGGCATACAACCCGGTTCAGGTGGGAACATATATCTCTCACCTTAGCCATTCTATTATGAATAGGAGTTGCTGCCCGGGTTCGCACAGGAACCACTGCCCTGGTCCATGGGACACAACAAATGACCCAATTAGAAGCAGCAATAGATCAAAACTTAAAGATATTAGAAAATTTCATCACAGCTTTGCAGGAATCTTTTACCTCTCTCTTTGAAGTTTGCTGGGAGCCATCAGCCAAGTAGGTATGACAAATTCCTTGCCAGCTTACTCCCATGCTGTCTAGTGGAAGGACTTCTGAAAGGTGACCTTGCTCAAGGACCAGGGCAGGATCCGTGTTTAGGGTGTTCCCCCTTTAGAATAGGGCGGTTTAGCATAATAGGAGATTAGGGTGTTCCCCCTTTAGAATAGGGCAGTTTAGCATAATAGGAGATTAGGGTGTTCCCCCTTTAGAATAGGGCGTATCCTGCTGCTGAGTTCCTCTTGAGTGCTTAGGGTCAGACAGTATATTTTGGGAGACAGAAGCCCATGCAGAGTGGATTTGGGAGAGAGTGGATTTGGGCAGAGAACGTGGATTCCCCCAGAGCGTGTTTGTAGACGGCCGGTGTGAGTTCGGGAATAAAGAATTGCTGTTTGAATCTACAAGCTGTGTGGAGACTCGTGATTTGTGCCCAGCCAAAGACTGCGGCAGAAGTTGTTTTACAGAAAAGTCGAGTTTTGGACCTCCATTTCATGAGAGAAGGGAGCCTTTGTGCTGCATTGAGGAAAGAATGTTTTTTTTTTTTTTTTTTTTTTTTTTTTTTTTTTTTTTTTTTTTTTTATGTCGACCATACTGGAGTTGTAACAAACTCTATGAGTAAATTAAAAAGATGCCTTGAAGAGCATCAAAGAGAGATAGAGACCCAAAATTGGTGGTTTGAGTCTTGGTTTACACAGTCCCCCTGGTTAACTACATTTTAATCAACCCTGGCCGGTCCAATAATAATCCTCATTTTATTGCTTACTATAAAACCCTGTTTCTCAACCATGTAATTTCTTTTCTCCAAGCTCAAATTGGACAAGTTAAAGTTATGTTAATACCCCACTAGCATACATAAAATGTGACACCCCCCAACAATCACTTTTATGATTAAAAGTAGCCAGAAGAAGAAGTGGGGAATGAAATGTTAATAAAATATGTACTTGTCACTTCCTGTTTTTCTGTACGCTTAACAAAACACTGTTGAAATGTTGAGAAATGTTTCCTAATCTTGTTCCCAGAATGTGCTGTCCCCAACTGCCAAACTGCAGAATGTACTCGCTCACGCGTTTACACACAAACCGCTTACTCGCCCTGACCCATCAATAAACTTCCCTCCCTGCCCTCTCCAAGAAAATTATATAAGCTCTGCTTAAGATGTTCTCAGGGCTCTCTGCTCTATTCAAGTGAGCTCTGAGCCCCAGCATGCTGGACCCCAAATAAACCCTTTCTGTTGCATGAGATAGTCTCTTGGTGGTCTCATCCTCTGACACTCGCCCTACATTTACTTGGATGATTGAATGTAGATGAGAACATCCATTCAAAAGTGATAGTCGGTAAAATTAGGAAGATAGTCAGTAGGTTTAGGAAGAAGAGTTAGTATAAAATTTGGAACAAAAGTTATTTAGCAATAGGGTTTCGGTTACAGAGTGAATGTAAATGTCAACACAAGTGAAGAGTCAGTCACAATGATGAATTGGAGAAAATATGTTGGAAAGCAGATATCAATACAGACATTACAAAATCAGGCAAAGTATAAAGTCAGTGATAGGATTAGACATTTTCAACAGGGTTGAGTTTGAATATATAATCTTAGGAAGAAACGAATATGTAGTCATCAATAGGATTGATATTTGAAAGCATTAGGCAAATTGGAAATTGATGATTTTAGTAATCCATGTTCACTTTCCATTTAGGCTTTGGTACAAATATAAGTTTGACCTTTGAATTTTGTGTCCAGAATATTACTGTGATAAAATGTATATATAGATCGGGTGACATAAGAATTTCTTCCACCATTTTTGGGAGCAATATTTTGAAGACTTATAAATTAGTATTTGGGGTACAAACAGGTGTACCCTGTGTCTATGAATATAGAGATAATGCATGAATAGACCAACTGTGAATAAGTAATATAACTGGTTCCACTTTAAATGGTGGATTGAATTGATATCTGAAAATATGAAAAATCTTATATTGATATACAATCATTCATTCCAACAAGTTATACATCAATGTTAATATTAGGGTTATGGTTTATCATGAAGGGTGTGTGAGTTTTGCTCAATGTGATTATGAAAATCGAAAATAATGTGTTTGGAAAAAAGAATCTTGAGAAGACCAGTTAAGAAATATGGAAGAATACATGTGTTCTAAAGTAGGAAGTGATTGAAAGTGAAAAAACGCCTATAATTTTGTCATCTTTTTGATGAAATATATATCCTATGATGTGCATAAACTGAAGAAATAGTAATGTACCAGTGTTGAATTAAAATGAACATCAAAATACACATCATGTTCCATTTGAATCCTCTTGCATTGAGGTTAAACTGGGTCAGTTACTCTAGATATATTAGGATTTGTATGCAACATTCACTGAAGTTAGTTTTCAGTACAAAAAACAAAGAAGTATTTCAGGTGGATGAATATTTCTGAGAATAATATTTAGAAAAGATCATCATAAATCCACATACATGAATATGAATGAATTAAGAGAGTGTATATTAAGATACAAAAATTTCATATTTTGAAAAATCTGGAGAATGTGTGTATGTATATATATATACACATATATATACATACACACAAACACATTAAAAACTCGCACTATATATGCTATTCGAAATTCATCATGAAATATATATCATTCACAGATCTAAAATATTCATTTTACTGAACATGAATTTATGTATAATGTTGTAAAACTAGGAAGCTCATCCATTGGTTATATTTTCAGTTCCAACGGTGTTTAGGAGGAGTGATCTTCTCTCACAATTTGTATCTGCCAAGTCGTTCACCTCACAAGAATGTAGGTGTGGTACCAGGTAGGATTCTATATGTGTTTATTGCTGTTGCATTGGGAGTTTAGTAATTGCTTCATGGAATCCAAGGAGTTCAACTGGGACACAGTGCTGGAGCGAGTTCTGTCAGGCGTGGTGGGTCAGGGTATGCAGGAGAATGCACCAACCAGGCTTCTATCCCACATTGCTTGCCCCCTTAAACATAGCAACCTGATTGTAAACATTGCCCTGAAACCTCACCATATAACAAGATGTCTTTGCATAGGAGGGTCTGCTGACTGCACCATGTCAGTCACAAGCCATTTGGAAGCCAATGGCAGATCCACATGGCCCCACCACAGATGTTTTTCACACACCTGCCAACCACTACTCTAGGACAACTACTCAGCAGGCTCCAACTTATTTTCATGAAACCCAATCAATCAAGGCACGGTCTGGTACACTCATGATCAGCAACAGAATATCCAATGGTTCTCCAGTGCCACCTGGTCATGGGAAATTGAAAATTTTCATGGTATTTATCTAGCCATTTTTCAAGGATGAAGTTGGATGCACTGTGGGTTTCAATTCATTCAGGAACCATTAAATGTTGAGGAAGCTCATTTCAATGAAAGTTCTGGAGAATTCTCACAGGCAAGGCTTCCCAAAGAGTGGCCAAAAGGTCACATGAAGCTAGGGCCATTGAGGTCTAAAATGTGATGTCATTGTCTGTTTTGACTCTCAACAATGGCTTCCAAGTCTTTCAGAATAAAATCATGTGATATCCTGGTTGAGATCAGAGTGCCCTGTGGAAAGCTACCCTGGGCCTTGATCTCAGTCTCCAAAGATGACTCTCATGCGTGGCTTCCTCAAATCCCAACACAATTCATGGCAATACTTCTCTGAGGTGAGTTCCAGAACTCAGTCTCTAAGGGGAATCACACCAGAGTTCAAGCCCAGGTGGACCCAGTCATCTCTTCCAACTGCCACACAAATGACCACAATAAAACCGATATTCTCCCACATGGCCCTCATCTTCTTCCATATTGACACTCATCATAACCTCTGGCTGGAGGTGTCCATGAGGGACGCAGCCCAAGACAGTGTCCAAAATAAGCTCCATTGCTCCTCATTTGCCTAAATTCGGGGTGGCCTGGACACCCTTCCTTTGTACCAGGAGTGATCAAAAAGGCCTGCCCGTAATACTGCACCACTTTTCCCATTTGAGGCCTATTGAGTGTCGGTTAAAGATACTTTATGTGAATTGGAGTGATGAGAAAACCTAAGCACCTACGGGATAGCCTCTGAAGGGCTTTGATGAACTCATCTGACCCAAATGATCCCTATTCTCACTTGATGGAATTCAGGAACCTTACAGAGGAAGGCAAGAGACTTCATCCACAATGACAGCTCTTTTTGCCATTTTTGATTTGGATGCACACATGGGATCTTTCTTTAGATCCATCAGGTGCTGAGGAATCTAAGTCAAAGAATCACACTGGGCCAAGAGGCTGATTCAGACACAACTCTTTCCAAATCAATTAACGAAAGAGCCAAAGGTGAAGCCTATTTATTTCCATTTGAAAACTGTTTTGTTCAGGATTCACAAAGGGGTGGCTTGAGACAAAGACTTCCTGACTCTCAGGGCAACAGAACAATAGGTAAGCAAATGGCCCAAAGCAGGGTTTCTCCACTGAGACTTTCCTGGTCAACTGATATCTGAGTTTTCTCAGATGCTCGTCATTTCCTTCAGCTATCCAGAACATTGCCTTGTCACAGAGCTTGGAGGTTGTACATAACTTAGACACAAAACCATGAGCCTATTCTGGAGAGTGTCCAGAATTCTGGAAGAAAACAGCAAATTAGGAAGGTAGCAGGTATTGCCCATTAATAAGGCAATCCACAGTCCATTCATAAAATGGGCAGGATGAATGCTGGGAAGCTTTCTACTAGACAGGACATATCCATTGATGCATTCTCTTTTCTAATGTCTACAACCACGGACACAGTGTGATACACAGACCCAGAAACACTTGCCTTGTCAAACGACTTACTAAAAACAGTTCACTCCAAACCAAACAAACTGACTTTACTTCCTATTCTCAGAACATGAGACAAAACCACAAACCCACACCCACACTGACAATGACACCTTCTTCCCCCAAATAGGTATGAGACTATCCGGAGTATCCTCCGACTGGTGGGCCATACTATGTTTCCCCAAAATGTCCTGTTCTGTCTCAGATCTGGTCTCCTTGGCCAACTCTGTGAAGTTGTCAGGAACCAGGAGTGAGCCGCTACCTGCTTTTCCAGGAAAAGCCCATCTTCCGAGCTTTCCAGGCATTTGGCCTCCTCACCTTAGGAGGAACCAAGAAAGACTGATTCTGTCCTTGGTAAATCCAAACAAGTGAGACCACTGGGACTGGGACTGGGACTGGATCTGGGTGCCTGGCGTCCTGGATCCCATGTTCAGAGAGTTCCATCAATAAGGAAGTGAGTTGAGGTCACTTTTTTCAGGAACTGAATGAGATCACTGCCTCGGCAACCACTTTGTCCTAAGAGTTTCTTTCAACGGTCCCATGAGATGGAGGCTGCCCCTACTTCCTGTGACACTTTCACAAATTAGAATGGTATATCAACCATAGGGAACCAGGAACAGCTTTCCACACAGTCTTGGTTTGGTCCATATTCTCTACATTAAGATGAGAGAGGCTGATTCAGAATCATCCCTTCATCCTGACCAGGTTGTTTGCGATGGAAGATGACTTTTGCTCTCTCAGGTCTTTCATACCTGCCTACATCTTCTCCAGGGATCATTTCTGCATGGCGCTTTGAGGTTCTCAGCAGATGGAAGATCCACTACATTCCTGTATTGTAAGATCAACACTGTCCCTGCTCTTCTGTAAACATGTTATTAACACAAACAGTGTATGGTTAGTGTTAATAACATGTTCCATTTGGGTTAGGAATTATTCTGCTGCATGAATAATGGTATTGGAAACTTGTGATTATTTTAAGAATATAGAGATGAAATATATGTATGAAAAAAGAAATCTAAGTAAGATTTGAAGCCCAGAAGGGCATTGGGCCCTTGATTGTGATACTTAGCGTTGAATTACATTCTGCACCGATGTCTCAGATAAATCAATACACAATAGCATAAGACCTTGTTACTTGAATGATTGAATGTAGAAGAGAACATCCAGTCAAAAAGGGATACTCGGTAGGATTAAGAAGATAGTTAGTATGTTTAGGAAGAAGAGTGAGTATAGGATTTGGAACAAAAGTTCTTTAGCAATAGGTTATTTATTAGAGTGTGAAAGTAAATGTCAGCACATGTGAAGAGTCAGTCACAATGATGAACTGGGGAATATATGTACGAAAGCAGATAGCAATAGAGACATTATGAAATCAGGCAAATTATAAAGTGAGGGATAGGATTAGACATTTTCCATTGGGTTGAGTTTGAATATATAATTTTAAGAAGAAACACATGTGTAGTCACCAATAGAATTGACATTTGAGAGCATTAGGGAACCTGGACATGGATGTTTTTAGTAATCCATGTTTTCTTTCCATTTGGGCTTTTATACAATCATAAGTGTGACCTTTGCATTTTGTGTCCAGAATATTTCTGTGATTAAATGTATATGAAGATCAGGTGACATGAGTCCACTTCCACCATTTCAGGGAGCAATATTTTGAAGACGTATAAATTAGTATTGGGGGTACAAAGAGGTGTACACTGTGTCTATGAATATAGAGATAATGCATGAATAGACCATAGTGTGAATAAATAATATAACTGGTTCCACTTTAAATAATGGATAGAATTGATATCTGAAAAGATATAAGAAATCTTATATTGACATACAATCATTCATTCAAACCAGTTATACATCTAATGGTAATATCAGAGTGATAATTAATATGAATGGTATGTGAGTTTTGCTTCCAAAGTGATTATGGAAATCAAAATTAATGTGTTTGGTATGAAATCTCATGAAAAGACCAGTCAAGAAACTTAGAGGAATACATGTGTTCTGAAGCAGGACGTGATTAAAAGTGAAACAAATGCCTATAAATTTTTGAACTTGTGGATGAAATCATATATCCTATGATGTCCATAAACTGAAAAAATAATAATGTACCAATATTGAATAAAAATGAACTTCAAAATACACATCATGTCCCGTAGGATTCTACTTGCATTGATGTTTAACTGATTCAGTTACTGTAAAAATATTAGGATTTGTAAGCTCCATTCACTGAAGTTAGTTTTCAGTACTAGGAAATAATTATGTATTTCAGGCAGATGAATATTTCTGAGAATTATCTTGTGAAAAGTTGATTATAAACCACATATAGAAACATGAGTGAATTTAAGGAGTGTATAATAAGAAACATATATTTCACATTTTGAAAAATCTGGACAGTATATATATATATATATATATATATATATATATATATATATAGATAGATAGATGGACAGACACACACAGACATTATAATGTAGCAATCTATATGCTAATCGAAATTCACCGTGTAATACATATCATCCACATATCCAAAAATATTCATTTTACTGAACATCGATTTATATATAATGTTGTTCATCTAGGAAATTCACCAATAGGTTTAATTTTCAGTTCCATCATGATTTAGGGGGATTGATATCTTATCAAAATATGTATCTTTCAAAATCAGTGAGCTTACAAAAATGTACTTGTGATACCAGGTAGGATTCTAAATATGCATAAGAAATACATGTGATGAATAGGCTACAGAGAATGGGAGACAGAAATTTACATATGTGTTAACTTTAAAAACTCATTGAGAACTATTACAATGAAAAGTTGACTAGATTTATAACACATACCCTTGATAAAGCAGAAGGGAAGTCCAAGTATGCACCATGCCTCCTATGAACGGCCTGTATTTCTATTCTGTTAGGTTTCTTGTTCTCCATCATATTAGGATTAGTAGTCAGAGTCTAGTAGGTTATGGGTTAATGTCAGGGATTCAGTATTTCAAATGGAAAATATTAAAATGAATCTAATGTGTATGCAAATATGTGCTACACAAAAATCATCCCACTCTCATCCAGAACAATGCCTTGACATAACCTTCGCCCCAATTAAGACACAATTAGTGGAGAAGAGTTAGAAAATCTGTGAATACATATGTGGAAATGAAAATGCTCAGGAGTTCACAGCCTTGGAGGCGGTAGAGGAATTTCCAAAAGTATGGGATAGGGTAAATACTCCACAAATATGGAGTTCTGCTGGCCTAATGACTCTTTGAGAAACTGCCTTTGAGGTTGGGCCCTTGTAATATATGTTGTTGTCAAGAGCTTCAGCTTCCTTTGTAGTGAGACAATCAAAGCTGGATCTGCATATATGTGACCTGAAGGACATGGTTTCTTCTTTTCTAGTGAACATGAGGCAGCAGTTCTAAATTCCCTCATTGTAGGTAAACTGTGGCCACTGGGAGCTAAGTGTCTCCTCGTGTGGACTGAGAAGCCATTTGGTCATTCTCCACTTTTCCTGGTGATTCTTACTGCTGCACTGGGAGTTTGGTATTGGCTTCAGTAAATACCATGAGTTCAACGGGGACACAGTGCTGGAGGGAGTACTCTCACGTGTGGTGGGTCAGGGTGTGCAGGAGAACGCCCCAACCAGGCTTCTATTCAACAAAGCTTGCCCCCTTGTCTGTAGCAACCCAATTCTGAACATTGCCCTAAAACCTCTCAATGTAACAAGATGCCTTTACATATAAGGGTCTGCTGGCTGCACCATGTCAGTCAAAAGGCATTTGGAAGCCAATGGCAGATCCATGTGGCCCCATCACAGATGTTTTATCATACACCTGCAAACCACTGCTCTAGGCCCACTACTAAGCAGGTTCCAACGTACTGGCATCTTTGTTCTACACCATTTTCATGAAACCCAGTAAATCAAGGCACTGTCTGGTACACTCATGATCAGCAACAGAACATCCAATGATTCTCCAGTGCCACCTGCTCTTGGGAATTATTCCATGGTATTTATCTAGCCATTTTTTAAGGATGAAGTTGGTGTCACTGTGGATTTCAATTCATTCAGGAACCATTAAATGGTGAGGAAGCTCATTTCAATGAAAGCTCAGGAGAACTCTCACAGGCAAGTCTTCCCAAAGAGTGGCCAAAAGGTCAAATGAAGCCTGGCCCATTGAGGTCTACAATGTGAGTTCCATGTGTTATTTGACTCTCAAGTATGGCTGCCAAGTCTTTCAGAATGAAATCATGTGATATCCTAGCTGAGATTCCCAGTGCTCTGTGGAAAGCCATCCTGGGCCTAAATCTCAGTCTCCAAGGGCAACTCTCCTGCATGGCCTTCTAAAATCCCAACAGAATTCATGGTAATACTTCTCTGAGTTCAGTTCCAAAACTCAGTCTCTAAGGGGAATCATACCATAGTTCAAGCCCAGGTTGATCCAGGAATCTCTTCCTACTGCCACACAACTGACCACAATTAATACCAAAACACTCCCACATGGCCCCCATCTTCTTTTATATAGACACTCATCATAACCTCTGGGTTGAGGTTTCCATGAGGGGTGCATACCAAGACAGTGTCCAAAATAATCTCCCTTGCCTCTAATTTGCCTAAAGTCAGGGTGGCCTGGAAACCCTTCCTGTTAACCAGGAATGATCAAATACGCCTGCCATTAATACTGATGTACTTCTCCAAATAATCACACTGGGCCAAGTGGCTGATTCAGACACATCTCTTTACAAAGCAGTAAAACAAAGAGCCACAGGTGATGCCTATTCATTTCCATTTGAAAACTCTTTTCTTCAGGATTCACAAAGGGGTGGCCTAAGGCAAAGACCTTCTAGATATTCACAGCACCAGAACCATAGGTAAGCAAAATTCCCAAAGCAGGGTTTCTCCACATAGACTTTACTGGTCACACTGATATCTGAGTTTCCTGAGATGCTCCCATTTCCTTCAGCTCTCCAGTACATGGCCATGTCACAGTATCTTGAACAGAAAACCATGAGCCTATTCCGGAGAGTGGCCAGAATTCAGGAATAAAACAGGAAATTAGGAAGATAGTAATTGCTACCCATCCATAAGGAAAGCTGCAGTCCAATCATAAATTGGGCAGTATGAATTCTGGGAAGCATTATACTAGACAGGACACATTCATTGATGCATTATGTTTTCTAATGTCTACAACTACAAACACAGTGGATACATAGACATAGAAACACTTGCCTTGTCAAACGACTTACTAGAAACAGTCCACTTCAAATCAAACAAACTGCCTTTCCTACCAATTCTCAGAACATGAGAAAAAACAACAAACTCACACCCACAACAACATAGGACTTTCTTCCCCCAAGTAGGTCTTTGACTCTCCGGAATTACCTCTGATTGTTGTACCATACTATGTTCCCCCAAAATGCCCTGTACTGTCTCAGATCTGGACTCCTTGGCAAACTCTTTGAAGTTGTCAGGAGCCAGCTTTGAGCCACTACCTTCTTTCTCAGGAAAGGCCACTCTCCAAAGCTCTCCTGGCATTTGGCCATTCTCAAATCAGTAGGTACCAAGAAAGACTGATTCTGTCCTTGGTAAAACCAAACAAGTGAGCCCAGTGGGACTGGGTCTGGGACTGGTTCTGTGTGCCTGGCTTCTGGGATTCCAAGTTCAGAGTGTCCCAAGACCAAGGAAGTGAGATAGGTCACTTCCGTTCGGAACTGAATGAGGTCACTGGTTTGGCAACCACTTTGTCCTAACAGTTCCTTCAAAGGGTCCCATGAGATGGAGGCTGCCCCTACTTTCTGTGACACTTTCACAACTCAGAACGATATATCAACCATAGGCACCCGGGAATAGCTCTCACACAGACCTGGTTTGGTCCATCTTCTCTACATTAAGAAGAGAGAGGCTGATTCATAAACATCCCTTCATCCTAACCAGGTTGTTTGCCTTACATGATGACTTTTGCCCTCTCAGGTCCTTTATAGCTGCCTTCATCTTCCCCAGGGATAATTTCTGCATGGACCTTTGAGGTTCTCAGCGGGTGGAAGATCCCCTATATTCCTCTATATTAAGACCAACTCTGTCCCTGTTCTTCTATAAAGTTAGATTGAGGGAACAATGTATGGTTAGGGTTAATAACATGTTCTATTTAAGTTAGGAATCATTCTGCTGGATGAATAATGGTATTGGGAACCTGGGATATTTATAAGAATATAGATTTGAAATATAAGTATGAAAACAGAAATCTAGGTAAGATTTTAAGCCCAGAAGCGCATTGGGCCCTTGATTGGAATACTTAGCATTGAATTTCTTTCACACAGATGTCTCTGATAAATCAATATACAATGGCATATCATCTTGTACCCTGGATGATTGAATGTAGAAGAGTTCATCCAGTCAAAAAGGGATAGTTGTTAGGATTAGGAAGATAGTCGGTCTGTTTCGGAAGAAGAGTGAGTATAGGATTTGGACCAAAAGTTCAATAGCCCTAGGTTTTCGGTTAGAGAGTGAATGTAAATTTCAGCACATGTGGAGAGTCAGTCACAATGATGAACTGGAAAAATTATGTAGGAAATCAGCTATCAATACACACATTATGAAATCAGGCAAAGTATAAAGTGAATGATAGGATTAGACATTATCAACAAGGTTGAGTTTCAATATATAATCTTAGGAAGAAACAAATATTTAGTCACCAATATGATTGACATTTGAGAGCATTAGGAAACCTGGACATGGATGTTTTTAGTAATCCAGGATCACTTTCCATCTAGGATTTGCTACAATCAGAAGTGTGACCTTTGCATTTTGTGATCAGAATATTACTGTGATAAAATGTATATGTTGATCAGGTGACATGAGTATTTCTTCTAACATTTTGGGAGCAATATTTTGAAGAGGTATAAATTAGTATTGGGGGTACACAGAGTTGTACCCTGTGTCTATGAATGTTGAAGAAATGAATGAATTGACAATACTGTGAATAAATAATATACTGTTTCCACTTTAAATCATGGATTGAATTGATATCTGAAAATATATAAAAATCTTATATTGATATACAATCATTCATTCCAACGAGTTATACATCTAATGGTAATATTAGGGTTATGTTTTATCATGAAGGGTGTGTGAGTTTAGCTTCAAAAGTTATTATGGAAATGGAAAATAATGTGTTTGGAAAGAAATCTCATGAAAAGATGAGTAAAGAAATATAGAGGAATTCATATGTTCTGAAGCAGGATTTGATTGTAAGTATAAAAAAAGCCTATAAATTTCCTAACTTGTGGATGAAATATATATCCAATGATGTGCAAAAACTGAAAAAATAGTAATGCACCAGTTTTGAATGAAAATGAACGTCAAAATACACATCATATCCCATAGGAATCTACTTGCATTGATGCTAAACTGGCTCAGTTACTGTAGAAATATTATGATTTGTATGCACTATTCACTGAAGTTAGTTTTCAGTACTAGGAAACGAATACGTATTTCAAGTGGATGAATTTTTATGAGAATAATCTTGTGAAATGTTGACTATAAATTTACATATATGAACACGAATGAATTTAGGGAGTGTATAATAAGAAACATATATTTCATATTTTGAAAAATCTTGAGAGTTTATATATACATATATATATATATATATATAGATAGATTGATAGATAGATATAGATATGTGTGTGTGTATTTATGTATTTATATATATATATATATATATATATATATATACACACACACACACACACACACACACACACAGACACTAAAATGTATCAATATGCATGCCAATCGAAATTCACTATGAATCATATATCATCCACAGATCCAAAAATAATCATTTTACTGAACATGGATTTATGTATAATATTGTTCAACTAGGAAGTTCACCCATAGGTTGAAGTTTCAGTTCCAACAGCGTTTAGGAGGAGTGATCTCTTCCCACAATTTGTATCTCCCAAGACAGCCAAACTCACAAGGATATACGTGTGATACCAGTTATGTTTCTATATTTGCATATAAAAATACATGTGCTGAACAGGCTGCAGAGAAAGGGAGACAGGAATTCACATATTTGTTAACTTTAAAAACACATGGAGATCAATTTCAATTAAAAATTGACTAGATTTATAACACCTACCCTTTATCATTCAAAAGGAAAGTCCAACTATACACCATGCCTTCTCTGAACTGCTTTCATTTCCATTCTGTTTGGTTATTTTTGTCCATCATTTTAGGATTAGTAGTCAGAGTCTATTAGGGTATGGGTTAATGTCAGGAATTCAGTAATTCGAATGGAAAATAGGAAAATGAATCCAATGTGTATGCAAATATGTGCTACACAAAAATATTCCCACTCTCATCCAGAACATTGCCTTTACATTACCTTTGCCCCAAATAAACACAATTAGAGAAGAAGAGTTAGGAAATCTGTGAATACATATCGGAAATGGAAAATATTCAGGAGTTCACAATCTTGGATGTGGTAGAGGAGTTTCCAAAAGTGAGGGACAGGGTAAACACTCCACAAACATGGAGCTCATTGGGCCTAAAGACTCTTGAGAAACTGCCTCTGAGGTTGGGCACTTGAAATATATGTTGTTGTCAGGAATTTTAGCATCCTTTCTAGTGAGACAAACAAAGCTGGGTCTTATCTCTGTGACCTGGAAGATATGGTTTTTTATTTTCCAATGAACATGAGGAAGCAGTGCTGAATTCTCTCTTTGTAGGTAAACTGTGGCCACTGGGGTCTAAGTGTCTTCCCATGTGGACTGTGAAGCCATTTGATCATCTTCCACTTTTCGAGGTGTTTCTTGCTGCTGCACTGTGAATTTGGTATTTGCTTCAGGAAATACAAGGAGTTCAACAGGTACCAGTGATGGAGGGAGTTCTGTCACATGTGGTGGGTCAAGGTCTGCAGGAAAATGCACCAACCAGGCTTCTACCCCACATAGCTTGCCCGCTTGTCCATAGCAATCTGATTCTGAACATTGCCCGGAAACCTCTCCATATAACAAGATGCTTTTATATAATAGGGTCTGCTGACTTCACCATGTCAGTCTCAAGCCATTTGGAATCCAAGGGCAGATCCACATGGTACCACCACAGATGTTTTATCACATACCTGCACACCACTGCTCTAGGCCCACTACTCAGCAGTCTCCAACTTACAGGGATCTCTTTTCTACACTGTTTTCATGAAACCAAGTAAATCCAAGCACAGTCTGGTACACTCATGACCAGCAACAAGTCATCCAAAGTTTCTCCATTGCCACCTGGTCATTGAAATTTCAAAAAATTCATGGTATGTATTTAGCTATTTTTCAAAGATGAAGTTGGAGGCACTGTGGGTTTCAAATTATTTAGGAAACATTAAATGGTGAGGAAGCTCATTTCAAAGAAATCTCTGGAGAACTCTCACAGGCAAGGCTTCCCAAAGAGTGGCCAATATTTCACATGAATCCAGGCCCATTGAGGTCTAAAATGTGAGGTCTATGTGTGTTTTGACTCTCAATTATGGCTGCCAAGACTTTCAGAATAAAATCACGTGAAATCCTGGCTGAGATTCCCAGTGCTCTGTGGAAGCCACCTTGGCCAGGATCTCAGTTTTCAGGATGACTCTCATGTGTTGCCTCCTAAAATTCCAACACAATTCATGGCAATACTTCTCTGAGGACAGTTCCAGAATTCAGTCTCTAATAACACCAGAGTTCAAGCCCAGGTGAACTAAGTCATCTCTTCCAACCGCCACACAAATGACCAGAATTAAAACCAAAACACTCCCACATGGCCCTCAACATTCTCCATATAGACACTTATCATAACCTCTGGCTGGAAATTTCCATGAGGGGCACAGACAAAGACAGTATCCAAATAAGTTCCCTTGCCCCTCATTTGCCTAAAGTCAGGGTGGCCTGGACACCCTTCCTGAGAACCAAGAGTGATTAAATAGGCCTGCACTTAATACTGCTCTGCATCTCCAATTTGGGGCCTACTTACTTTCAGGTATAGATTCTTTATGTGATTTGGAGTCATGAGAAAAGCCAAGCACCTCTGGGCTAGTCTCTGCAGGGTTTGAAGAACTCATTTGACCCAAAAGATCCCTATTCTCACTTGATGGATTTCAGGAACCTAACAGAGGAAAGCTAAAGACTTAATCTACACTGACTCCTCATTTGGCCATTTTGGTTTTGGATGCACACATGGTATCTTTCTTTAGATCCATCAGGTGCTAAGAATCTAAGCCACAGCATCACACAGGGTCATGAGGCTGATTCAGACACATCCCTTTCCAAAGCAATCAAGCAAAGAGCCACAGGTGATGCCCATTCATTTGCATTTGAAGACTCTTTTCTTCAGGCTTCACAAAGGAGTAGTCTGAGGCAAAAAGCTTTCTGAAATTCAGGGCAACAGAACAATAGGTAAGCAAATGGCCCAAAGCAGGATTTCTCCACTGAGACTTTCCTGGTCACACTGATATCTGAGTTTTCTGAGATGCTCGCCATTCCCTTTAGCTATCCAGTACATGGCCATGCCACAGAGCTTGGAGGTGGTATATATATTGGACACATAACCATGAGCCTATTTTGGAGAGTGGAGTGAATTCAGGAACAAAATAGAAACTTAGGAAGATAGTAGGTGTTGCCCATTCATAAGGCAAGCCGCAGTCCATTCATAAATTGGCAGGATGAATGTTGGGAAGATTTCTACTAGACAGGAGTCATCCATTGATGCATTCTCTTGTCTGATGTCTAGAACCACGGACACAGTGGGATACACAGACTTAGAAACACTCGCCTTTTCATAAGACTTATTAGAAACAATTCACTTCAAACCAAAAAACCGCCTTTATTACCTATTCTCAGAACATGAGACCAAACCACAAACCAACAGCCACATCCACAAAGACAATTTCTTCCCCCAAGTCAGTCTGAGAGTATCCATAGTGTCCTCTGATTGGTGGGCCATACTATGTTACCCCGAAATGTCCTGTCCTGTCTCAGATCTGGTCTCCTTGGTCAACACTGTGAAGTTCTCAGGAGCCAGCGGTGATCCACTAACTGCTTTCTCAGGAAAGGCCACTCTTCAGAGCTTTCCTGGCATTTGGGCATCCTCACCTCCGTAGGTACCAAGAAAGACTGACTCTGTCCTTGGTAAATCCGAACAATTGAGACCACTTGGACTGGGACTGGGACTGAAACAGGATTTGGGTGCCTAGCTTCCTGGATCTCAAGTTCAGAGTGTTCCATCACAAAGGATGTTAGGTGAGGTCACTTCCTTCATGATCTGAATGAGGTCACTGCCTTGGCAACCACTTTGTTCTAACAGTTGCTTCAAAGTGTCCCATGAAATGGAGGCTGCCCCTACATCCTGTGACACTTTCAAAATTTCGAATGGTATATCAACCATAGGCACCCGGGAAGTGCTCTCCACACTGGCCTGGTTTGGTCCTTCTTCTCCATATTAAGAAGAGAGAGGCTGATTCAGACACATCCCTTCATCCTGACCAAGTTGTTTTCAATGGAAGATGACTTTTGCTCTCTCAGTTCCTACATATGTGCCTACAACTTCTCCAGAGATCATTTTGCGTGGACCTTTGAGTTTCTCAGCAGTTGGAAGAAACCGTACATTCCTGTATTTTAAGATCAACTCTGTCCCTGCTCTTCTGTAAAGTTAGATTGAGGGAAGAGTGTATGGTTAGGGTTAATAACAGTTTTGATTGGGGTTAGGAATCATTCTGCTGAATGAATAATGGTATGGCAAACCATCGATATTTTCAAGAATATAGAGGTAAAATATAAGTACGAAAACAGAAATAAAGGTAATATTTGAAGCCCAGAAGGGCATTGGGTCTTTGATTGCAATATTTAGCTTTGATTTATTTTCTGCACAGATGTCTCAGATAAATCAATATACAAAGGCATAGGACCTTGTACTTTGAATGATTGATTGTCAAAAAGAACTTCCAGTCAAAAATGGATAGTCGGGGGGCTGGGGATGTGGCTCAAGTGGTAGCGCGCTCGCCTGGCATGCGTGCGGCCCGAGTTCGATCCTCAGCACCACGTACAAACAAAGATGTTGTGTCTGCCAAGTACTAAAAAAACTAAATGTTAAAAAATTCTCTCTCTCTCTCCCTCTCTCTCTAACTCTTTCTTTAAGAAAAAAATTAAAAAAAGCATAGTCGGTAGGATTAGGACGATAGTTGGTAAGTTTAGAACGGAGAGTAAGTATAGGATTTGCACCAAAAGTTCTTTAGCTATGGGGTTTCGGGTATAGAGTGAATGTAAATGTCAGCACTTGTGAAGAGTCAGTCACAATGATGTACTGGGGAAAATATGTAGGAAAGCAGATTTCAATAGAGACATTAGGAAATCTGGCAAAGTATATTCGGTAATGAAAATTTAGTAAAATAGGTAAATGTCGCTTGCTGTTTTTCTGTATGCTTAACAAAACACTATTGAAATCTTGAGAACTGTTTGCTAATCTTGTTCCCAGAATGTGCTGTCCCCAACTGCCAACCTACAGAATGTACTCATTCACCCGGTTGCACGCAAACTGCTCACTCGCCCAGACCAAACAATAAAGTTCCCTCTCTGCCCTCTCCAAGGAAAGTATATAAGCTCTGCTTAAGCTGTTCTCAGGGCTCTCTGCTCTATTCAAGTGAGCTCTGAGCCCCAACATGCTGAATCCCCAATAAACCCTTTGCTTTTGCATGAGACAGTCTCTTGGTGGGCTCTTCACCCGATGCTCGCCTGACCTTTACATATGGAGGTTCCACTGAGATCCGGCAGCGGCGAACGAGAGACCCCAACAGGCTCCTCTTGGGGTATGTATGGTGCCTCTTTCTGGTTTCAGGTTTCAGGTTAGGGCTTCGCAAAATGGCTGTCAATGAAGAGTGTGAGCTCTCTCCGACGGTGGCTGACATACGTGTCACAGAGCCACAGGCCACATCCCTGGGGGATGCTCCAGAGTATTCGGGAAATCGAGGAGCAATAGTCTCCTCAATTCAGTGATATTTTGTTTCAGATTCAGTATCGCCAGCCCATCGGGTTGGGCCAGATACTTAGTCCTGGTCTCAGTGTTCGAAGTTCCATTGTCTGTCTTTATTTTCTTGTCTTGTCTGTGTCGTGTGTCGTTGCTTTTACTGTTTGTGTATCTTTCATTATGGGACAGAGCACTTCAATGCCTGTGTCCCTAACCCTCGATCACTGGACCAAAGTACCCTTAAGGGCTCAGAATCTTTCTTTTTCAGTAAAATTCTGGACCTGGCAGACTCTCTGTGCCTCAGAATGGCCCACCTTTGTATTCGGATGGCCCCTAGAAGGATCTTTCTACTTCCCACTAATTTAAAAAGTCAGACGATATTGTCTTTCAGCCAGGGCCACATAGCCATCTGGATCAACAGCCATATATCTTAACTTGGCAAGAACTCTGCAAATCTCCTTCATGGGTGAAGCATTTCCTTGCCCCAACCCCCACTCCTACTGCTTCCCCCATGATCTCTCAAACCCTCTGCTCCTCCTCCTCCTCCAACCTCTGTTCTCCCTGAGACACAAGATTTGACTCTACTGGACTCTCGTCCCCCTCCTTATCTCCTGCCCACTTCCCCCAAAGACCAACACCCTCTAAGTGATTCCCCTGCTGCTGACTCAACCTCTCCACCATTGGAGAAAGCTAAGCCAGCCCAGCGCCCTCCAGATAATTTCCCCGCGGCACACACAGCCCCTCCTCTTCTGGAGGAAGCTAGCCCGGCTAAAGGTACTCACCAGCAGTGAATGATTGAAAAACCTGGAACTCGAATGATGCTCCCCCTCCATCCCTAGGGGCCAATGATTGACAACGGCCTTGGGGGAAAAATGCAAGCCTACCAGTATTTACCTTTCTCCTCTTCAGACCAATATAACTGGAAAAATAAAAATCCCCGTTTTACCGAGGACCCCAACCGGCTCCTAGGTGTGGTTGAGTCATTGATGTTTTCACACCAGCCTACTTGGGATGACTGCCAACAACACCTAGGGTTGTCTCTTCATGACAGAGAAACAAAAGAGAATCCTCCTGGATGCTAGAGAAAAATATCCTCTGACCAGATGTGTGACCGACAAAACTTCCCAACATATTTAACCCGGCTTTCCCTTGAATCGACGAAACTGGGACCCCAACACCTTTGAAGGTAGGGAGCATCTGTCCACTTATCACTGGGCTCTAATTGTGGGTATCTTAGTGGCCGCTAGGCGACTTACAAATTTTGCCAAGTTAAGAGAGATTATTCAAGGGCCTGATGAATCTCCCTCTATGTTTTTAGAGAGAATTATGGAGGCATATAGGAGATATACTCTTTCGATCCTCAGGCAGAGGATCAAAAGTCATCTGTCAAGATGGCCTTTATGGGCAAGCTGCCCTGGATATTAAAAGAAAGTTACAATGCTTAAATGGATTACAAGATATGACTTTGAGAGATTTAGTCAGAGTAGCCGAGAAGGTATACTATAAGAGAGAAAGTGAGGAAGAGTAGGGAGCAAAGGAAGGATAAAAGAAACAAAAGACAGACTAAGGCATTGACTAAGGTCCTGGTCACAACAACAAATAGGCCAGAAATAAGAAACATGGAGACAGGAAGGGATACCGGGGCCCAGACTAGAGGCCACCCCTGGCCTCAATTTAATGTGCCTACTGTAAAGAAAAAGGACACTGCTTCAAAGAGTGCCATTGAAAGAGACAGCCACTCTAGCCAGCCATTCTGACTCTGGAGGATGACTAAGAATGTTGGGTCTCAGATCCCCTCCGAGAGCTCAGGGTAAATTTTGAAGTGGAGGGGACCCTAGCAAACTTTGAAGTGGATACAGGGGCAATATACTCTGCCCTTATGGCCCCATTGGTCTCTCTATCAAATAAAAAGGTCTCTAATTCAAGGGGCTAATGGCAGAAAATATCGGGTTTGGACAACTAAGAGGACCATGGACCAGGGGAAAGGAAAAATCCATCACTCGTTCTTAGTAATCCCAGAATGCCCGGCCCCATTGATGGGCAGAGATCTGCTCACCAAGCTCCGGGCCAAAATAACTTTTAACCCTGAAGGCCCACAAGTGGAATTTCTAAATCCTTCAATAAAAACTCCTATAGTCACGGCTCTAAATATGTCAGTAGAAAATGTATATCAACTCACTCACCTTGGTTCAAAGAAATTGCATTCATTCCTGAAGGATGAAGAACAGAGTTTTTTACTAACCGACTCAAAGCAAAAGGAAATAACTGAATGGGTAACAAAAGCCTGTCAGGTCTGTCATGGTTAATGCTTACCCTTCCAAGCTTCCTGCAAAAAAGCACCTACGAGGAACCAGACCAGGACAATTCTGGGAAGTGGACTTTACTAAAATTAAGCCAGCAAGGTTTGAAATTAAATATCGCCTAGTCTTTGTAGATATATTTTGAGGATGGATTGAAGCCTTTTCCAGGAAAAAAGAAAAAAAACGAAACAGCGCAAATGGTTGTCAAGAAGATCCTGAAAGATATTTTTACAAGATACGGCCTGCCTAAAGTAATAAGGTCTGATAATGGACTGGCGTTTGTAGCCCAAGTAAGTCAGGGGTTAGGCAAGACCCTGGGGATTAATTAAAAGTTACATTGTGCTTATAAACCACCGAGTTCAGGACAGGTAGAAAGAATGAATAGAACCATTAAAGAGACCATAACGAAATTAAGCTTAGAAACCTGCATAATAGATTGTACTATGCTCCTTCCTTATGCACTATTTCATGGAAGAAACACTCCCTCTGTTTCTTTGTGTAACCTTACCCCCTATGAAATTGTCCATGGTTCCCCTCCTTCAGTAAGGGACCTAACCCCAACTCTAAGACCTAACGATTCCTTCCACACCCCATTGCTTGACTGAATTAAAGCTCTTGAAAGAACTCAGGGATACCTGTGAAAACAGATGGCCAATGCCTATCAACCTGGGGACGAATGGACTCTACATCAATATCAAGTAAGAGACTTCATCTACATAAGTCGACATCAGGTGTCATCCCTGAAACCCCACTGGAAATGACGATACAAGGTGCTACTTATAACACCTACAGCGGTAAAGGAAGACAGAATCACTTCCTGGATCCATACCTCTCATCTCAAGCCTGCGCCCTGCCAGACTCTGGCTGGAAAATGGAAAAGATTGGTAAAACTTTCAAATTGTGTATTTACCCTGTGTCTAAGGCTATAGACTCTTCCCTTGACCACCAGTAGTCCTAAACCTATTAAACCCGTTCAGCAGCGATGGCTGATCACAAATCCTACTGGTAAAGAAGTATGATCTATCTCGCATGCAGCCCACTTAGGGACTTGGTGGACATCTATCCACCCAGACATTTGTCAGCTGGCTATAGGTCTTTCCTATTGGGATATACCTGATGAAGAGGATCCCACTAAATTTCCATTAAATCCATTCTGCACCATTGATAATGGAAACAATCATTATGGATGTAGGGACAAGCGAGCCAGATGCAGGTTGGCTAGCCTAGATTACTATGTTTGCCCGGTGGACTACCAAAGCCACAAACAGTCACGGTTGTGTGGGGGGAATGCCGACTTCTTCTGTATGTCTAGGGATGTGATCATACAGGCAGTGCATGATGGAACCCAAACTCCTCATCAAATTCTGTACACAGCATTGGCCCTATTACCAATTAGATCACCCAAACTGTTGGCCCCTTGAGGGGTCTCTAGATCCTCAAATTCTGCATGACCTTTTTAACTTCTGAATGTCCTCAAAAGGGTGAAAGGAGATTTCCCTATGTGGAGGCCTTTTCCCTCCTTCGCTCACATCCTGAACTATGCTTCTCCAATAGGTCCTCACACTCAGCCTTCCGCTCCAGACTCTGTGCTGTCACTCTCACCTCAGCAACATGATTTCTCCCCTCCAATTACTAGATCAAAAACCCAAACCTCCGCCGGATCTCAGACCATTTCCCCCTTTCTGAGGTAGCAGGTACTGAGGTAACCCTCCACCGAATCACTCCTCTCTTCTCCAGTCAGTGAAACACACCGGGTCCCACCAGTTCCTCTTAACAGCTAACCCAAAGCTCAAACCAGCTGAGGAGAACCCTCAGACCCCTATCCAAGATGTAGTGAAAATGGCCTTTAAAGTTTCTTTGTCATTAGTGAAAACAGGTTACTAAGAATTTAAAGTCCCTCACAGGCTTTTAGGGATACTAACTCCTATCTTCTCCTCTGTTCTACCTGTTCTACTGCTCACCTTTTTGTTGCTAGGAAAATCACAAACACCTTTGCCAGTATTCTTTCACATCTCTGCTACCTCATTCTCAGATCCACGGAGCTGCTCACAGCCATGCCTTCCCCATCTCCCCCCTCTGTTCCAGGCCCACAGAAAAACATTAATTGACCTTCTACGGAAGTCTTCAGCATGGCTGACTTTAGGACTTTCAGGAAAAGAGTCCCCATGAAAGACTTCAAAGTAGATAAACTTCCTCTTTCCATGTTGCCCTGTTGTACTTGGTCACTGGCTAAAAATATCAGCACTCCTAAGTTAGACACCCCCTTACTAGTTTTTCACAAAATATGTGAACAAGGCCTTTGGCATTGATCTGGGGCTTCACAGAGATGGCTACATTTCAAAGATAAAGAAGTCACCAACTGGGCTCCATGGTAACAGCTGGAAGGGGGAAAAATAAAGGGAAAAAAAAGCTCTCCTTCACCCAGGTGTCCTTGAAAAGTTAACTTGCCCAGAACAGAGGAATAAAACAGAAAAAAATCTGCTTTTTGTGAACTTCTGCAGGCTGTGAACTTCTGCGCCCCTTCCCTTATATGTTGGGTACAAAATTCTGAAACTACCTAAACGTGAGTTTCAGGGAATTAATTGATTATAACAGAAGTAATGCCCTCTGAATCCGGTTGCTAATAAAATGGAAAGTTTCCCTGTTTTTGGTAGTATCTTAGGTGCCGTGCCTTGTCCGTCTCTACAACAGTATAATTCTATAGACTTAAACATTGTTTATGTTTTCAAGAAATTGTCAAGACGATGTGATTAAATGTGTAAAGGTGCAGATGTTTCCCAGAGTGCTTTATCATAATGCAGGTTCATTTGAAGTTCAAATAGGGGGGCATAAAACTCGGTTCCACTGAGAACATATATCCATCACTTTAGCCATCCTATTAGGAATAGGAGTTGCTGCAGGCGTGAGCACAAGAACCACTGCCTTGGTCCATGGGATACAACAAATGACACAATTAGAAGCAGCAATAGACCAAAACTTAAAGATATTAGAATCCTCCATCTTGGCTTTGCAGGAATCTTTAACCTCTCTCTCTGAAGTTATTTTACAGAAAAGGCGAGGGTTGAACCTCCTCTTCATGAAAGAAGGGAGCCTTTGTTCTGCATTGATGGAGAATGTTGTGTTTTTGCCGACCATACTGGAGTTGTAAAAAAATCTAGGAGTAAATTAAATAGATGCCTTGAAGAGTGTCAATGAGAGAGAGAGGCCCAAAAAGTGTGGTTTGAGTCTTGGTTCACACAGTCCCCCTGGTTAACTACGCATTTATCAACCCTGGACAGTTCAATAATAATCCTCATATTATTGCTAACTATAAAACCCTGTTTGCTCAACCGTGTAATTTCTTTTTTCCAAGCTCAAATTGGATGAGTTAAACTTATGGTAATACCCCACTAGCAAACATAGAATGTGACACCCCACAATGATCACTTTTATGATTAAAAGTAGCCAGAAGAAGAAGTGGGGAATGAAAGGTTAATTGAATAGGCACTTTTCACTTCCTTTTTTCCTGTATGCTTAACAAAACACTGTTGAAATCTTGAGAAATGTTTGCTAATCTTGTTCCCAGAATGTGCTGTCCCCAACTGACTAACTGCAGAATGTGCTCCCTCACTGGGTTGCATGCAAACTGACCACTCGCCCTGACCTATCAATAAACTTCCCTCCCTGCCGTCACCAAGGAAAGTGTATAAGCTCTGCTTAAGCTGTTCTAAGGGCTCTCTACTCTATTCAAGTGAGCTCTGAGCATCAGCATGCTGGACCCCCAATAAACACTGCGCTGTTGCATGAGATAGTCTCTTGGTGGTCTCTTCTTTCGACCTCATCCGACCTTTACTTGGATAATTAAATGTAGAAGAGAACATCCATTCAAAAAGGGATAGTCGGTAGGATTAGGAATATAGTTGGTAGGTTTAGGAAGAACACTGTGTATAGGATTTGGAACAAAAGTTCCTTAGCAATAGGGTTTCGGTTAGAGAGTGAATGTAAATGTCAGCACATGTGAAGAGTCAGTCACAATGATGAACTGGAGAAAATATGTAGGAAATCAGATATCAATACACACATTATGAAATCAGGCGAAGTATAAAGTGAATGATAGGATTAGACATTAACAACAAGGTTGAGTTTCAATGTATAATCTTAGGAAGAAACAAATATGTAGTCAGCAATATGATTGACATTTGAGAGCATTAGGCAACCTGGACATGGATGTTTTTAGTAATCCAGGATCACTTTCCATTTAGGATTTGCTACAATCATAAGTTTGACCTTTGCATTTTGTGATCAGAATATTACAGTGATAAAATGTATATGTAGATAGGGTGACATGAGTATTTTTTCTAACATTTCTGGGAGCAATATTTTGAAGACGTATAAATTAGTGTTGGGGGTACACAGAGTTGTACCCTGTGTCTATGAATATAGAAGTAATGCATGAATTGACAATACTGTGAATAAATAATATAACTGTTTCCACTTTAAATCATGGATTGAATTGATATCTGAAAATATATAAGAAATCTTATATTGATATACAATCATTCATTCCAACGAGTTATGCATCTAATGGTAATATTAGGGTTACGTTTTATCATGAAAGGTGTGTGAGTTTAGCTTCAAAAGTGATTATGGAAATGGAAAATTATGTGTTTGGAAAGAAGTCTCATGAAACGACGAATCAAGAAACCTAGAGGAATACATGTGTTCTGAAGCAGGAAGTGATTGTAAGTATAAAAAAACGTATAAATTTCCTAACTTGTGGATGAAATATATATCCTATGATGTGCAAAAACTGAAAAAAATAGTAATGTACCAGTGTTGAAAGAAAATGAATGTCAAAATACATATCATGTCCCATAGGAATCTACTTGCATTGATGTTAAACTGGGTCAGTTACTGTAGAAACATTAGGATTTGAAAGGACCATTTACTAAAGTTAGTTTTCAGTACTAGGAATCAAATATATATTTCAGGTGGATGAATATATCTGAGCATAATCTTGTGAACATTTTATTATAAATCCACATTCATGACATGAATGAATTTAGGGAGTGTATATAAGACACATATATTTCATATTTTGAAAAATCAGGAGGGTGTAAAATATATATATATATATATATATATATATATATATATATATATATATATATATATATATCACAGATACATTAAAAAGTAGCAATATATAAATATATATGGGTATCAAAATTTATCTTGAAATATATATCATCCACAGATTAAAAAGTATTCATTTTAGTGAACATGGATTTATGTATAATGTTGTTCAACTAGGAACCTCACCCATAGGTGGAATTTTAAGATCCAAAAGCGTTTAGGAGTAGTGATCTCTTCTCACAATTTGTATCTGCAAAGTTAGCCACCTCACAAAAATGTACGTGTGATACCAGGTAGGATTCTATATGTGCATATAAAAATACATGTGCTGAATAGGCTCCAGAGAAATGGAGACAGAAATTCAGAAATAAGTTAACATTAAAAAGAATGGAGAACTATTTCAATTAACAATTGACTATATTTTTAACACCTACCATTTATCATGCAAATAACAAGTCAAACTATACACCATGCCTCCTCTGAACTGCTTGTGTTTCTATAATGTTTCGGTTACTTTCCTCCATTATATTAGGATTAGTAATCAGAGTCTAGTAGGGTGTGAGTTAGTGTCAGGGAATCAGTATATTGAATGGAAAATAGAAAAATGAATCCAATGTGTATGCAAATATGTGGTACACAAAAATCTTCCCACTCTCATCAAGAACAACACCTAGATATCACCTACGCCCCAAGTAACACACAATTAGAGGAGAAGAGTTAGAAAATCCATGACTGCATATCTGGAATGGAATACGATCAGGAGTTCACAACCTTGGAAGTGGTAGAGGAGTTTCCAAAAGTAAGGGACAGGGTAAACACTCCACAAACATGGACCTCTGCCTGCCTAAAGACTTCTTGAGAAACTGTCTCTGAGGTTGGGCACTTAAAACATATGTTGTTGTCAGGAGCTTTAGCTTCCTTTCTAGGGAGAACATCAAAGCTGGGTCTTCATCTCTGTGACCTTGTGGATATGGTTTCTTATTTTCCAATGAACATGAGGCAGCAGTGCTGAATTCTGTCTTTGTAGGTAAACTGTGGCCACGGGGGGCTAAGTGTATCCACATGTTGGCTGTGTATCCATTTGGTCATCCTCCACATTTCGTCGTGATTCTTGGTGCTGCACTGGGAATTTAATATTTGCTTCATGGAATACAAGGAGCTCAACTGGAACACAGTGCTGGAGGGAGTTCTGTCATGTGTGGTGGGTCAGGGTCAGCAGGAGAATGCACCAACCAGGTTTCTATCTCACACAGTTTGGCCCCTTGACCATAATAACCTGATTGTTAAGATTTCCCTTAAACCTCTACTTATAAAAAGATGCCTTTACATATAAGGGTCTGCTGGATGCACCATGTCAGCCACAAGCCATTTGGAAGTCAAAGGCAGATCCACAAGGCCCCACGACAGAAGTTTTATCACAAAACTGCACATCTCTGCTGTAGGCCCACTAATCAGCAGGCTGGAACTTACTGGCATCTCTGTTCTACACCATTTTCATGAAACCCAGTCAATCAAGAAACTGTCTGATACACTCATCGTCAGCAACAGTATATCCAAAGGTTCTCCTGTGCAACCTGGTCAAGGGAATTTTAAGAATTTCATGGTATTTATCTAGCCATTATTCAAGCATGAGGTTGGAGGCACTGTGGGTTTCAATTTTTTCAGGAAACATTAAATGGTGGGGAAGCTCATTTCAATGAAACCTCTGGAAAACTCTCACAGGCAAGTCTTCCCAAGGAGTGGCCAAAAGGTCACCGAAATCCAGGACTATTGAGGTCTACAATGTGAGGTCCATGTGTGTTTTGACGCTCAAGTATGCCTGCCATGTGTTTTAGAAAAAATCATGTGATATCCAGGCTGTGATTCTCAGTGCTCTGTGGAAAGCCACCCTGGACCTAGATCTCAGTTTATAAGGGGGACTCTCATGTGTGGCCTGCGAAAATCCCAACACAATTCATGGCAATACTTCTCTGAGTTCAGTTCCAGAACTCAGTCTCTAAGTCCCCTTGAACTCACACCAGAGTTCAAGACCAGTTGGACCCATTCATTTCTTCCAACCGCCACACAAATGACCAAAATTAAAACCTAAACACTCCCACAAGGCCCTCATGTTCTCCATATAGACACTCATCATAACCTCTGGCTGAATTTTTCCATGAGGGGCGCAGCCCAAGACAGTGACCAAAATGAGCACCTTTGGCCCTCATTTGCCTAAAGTCAGGGTGGCCTGGACACCATTCCTGTGAACCAGGAGTGATTAAAAAGACCTGCCGTTAATACTGCTCTGCTTCTCCATTTTGAGGCCTACTGAATGTCAGGTATAGATTCTTTATGTGGTTTGGAGTCATGAGAAAACCCAAGCACTTCTGCAGGGTTTTGAATAACTCATTTGACCCAAAGGATCCCTATTCTCACTTGATGGAGTCAGGAACATCACAGAAGAAGGCTAGAGACTTCATCCACAATGACTGATCTTTTTGCCATTTTGGTTTTGGATGCACACATGGGATCTTTCTTTAGATCCATCAGGTGCTGAGAATCTAAGCTGGAGCCTCACACAGGGCCAAGTGGCTGATTCAGACACCTCCCTTTCCAAAGCAATTATGCCAAGAGCCACAGGTGATCCTCATTCATTTCCATTTGATAACTGTTTTTTTCAGTCTTCACAAAGGGGTGGCCAGAGGCAAATACCTTCCTGACATTCAGGGCAACAGAACAAAATGTAAGCAAAAGGCCCAAAGCAGGGTATCTCCACTGAGAGTTTCCTAGCCACACTGATATCTGAGTTTTTTGAGATGCTCGCCATGCCAATTCCTTCAGCTATTCAGTACATGGTCATGTCACAGTGATTGGAGGTGGTACATATCATGGATAAAAAACAATGAGCATATTCTGGCTAGTGGCCAGAATTCTGGAAGAAAACAGGAACTTAGGAAGGTTGTAGGTGTTTCCCATTGGTAAGGCAAGCCGCAGTCCTTTCATAAATTGGACAAGTTGATTGGTGGGAGGCATTCTACTACACAGGACATATTCATTGATGCATTCTCTTTTCTAATGTCTACAACCACGGACACAGTGGCATACACAGAAATAGAAACACTCACCATGTCAAATGACTTATTAGAAACAGTCCATTCCAAAAGAAATAAATCACGTTTTTTCTACCTATTCTCAGAACATGAGACAAAACCACAAACTGACATCCACACACCCAGGCACCTCCTTCCCCCAAGTAGGTCTGTGACTCTTCTGAATGTCCTCTGACTGGTAGGCCATACGATGTTCCTCTGAAATGGCCTTTTCTGTCTCAGATCTGGTGTCATTCACCAACTCTGTGAAGTTGTCAGGAGGCAGTGGTGAGCCAATTCCGGTCTTGTCAGGAAAGGCCCCTCTTCAGAGCTTTCTTGGAATTTGGCCACCGTCACATGAAGAGGTACCTAGAAAGACTGATTCTATCCTTGGTAAATCCAAACAAGTGAGAACACTGGGACTTGGACGGGTAATGGCTTTGGGTGCCTGGCTTCCTGGATCCCAAATTCAGAGAATTCCATCACCAAGGAAGTAGGTGAGGTCACTTCCTTCAGGAACTGAATGAGGTCACTGACTTGGCCACCAATATGTCCTAACAGTTGCTTCCTAGGTTCTCATAAGATGGAGGCGGCCCCTACTTCTTGTGACACATTCACAAATTAGAATGGTATAGAAACCATAGGCACCTGGGAACAGCTCTCCACAAAGGCCTGGTTTGATCCGACTTCTCTACATTAAGAAGAGAGAGGCTGATTCAGAAACATCCCTTCATCCTGACTAGGTTGTTTGCCATGGAAGATGACTTTTCCTCTCTCAGGTCCTAAATAGCTGCCTAAATCTTCTCCATCGATCATTTCTGCATGGACTTTTGAGGTTCTCAGCAGGTGGAAGATCCCCTACCTTCCTGTATTGTAAGACCAACTCGGTCCCTCCTCTTCTGTAAAGTTAGATTGACGGAACATTGTATGGTTAGGGTTAATAGCATGTTCGATTTTGGTTAGGAATCATTCTGCTGGATGAATAATGGTTTGGGAACCTCTGATACTTATAAGAATATAGACGTGAAATATAAGTACGAAAAAAGAAATCTAGGTAAGATTTGAAGCCCAGAAGGGCATTTGGCGACTGATTGGCATACTAAGCTTGAATTATGTTCTGCACCGAGGTCTCAGATAAATTTATTTACAATGGCATAGGTTGCTGTACCTCAGATGACTGAATTTAGAAGAGATCATCCAGTCCAAAAGGGATAGTCCATAGGATTAGGAAGATTGTCTGTAGGATTAGGAAGAAGAGTGAGTCTAGGAGTTGGACCAAAAGTTCTTTAGCAATAGGGTTTCAGTTAGAGAGTGAATGTAAATGTCAGCACATGTGAAGAGTCAGTCACAATGATGAACTGGGGAAAATATGTAGGAAAGAGAGTAAATATGTATCAATAGAGACATTAGGAAATCAGGCAACGTATAAAGTGAGTGATAGGATTAGATATTTTCAACAGGGTTGAGGTTGAATATATAATCTTAGGAAGAAACAATTATTTAGTCACCAATAGGATTGACATTTGAGCGCATTAGGGAACCTAGAAATGGAGGTTTTTAGTAATCCATGCTCACTTTAAATTTAGGCTTTAGTACAATCATAAGTGTGACCTTTGCATTTTGTGTCAAGAATATTACTGTGGTAAAATATATATGTAGATCAGATGACATGAGTATTTCTTCCACCAATATGAGGAGCAATATTTTGAAAACTTATAAATTAGTATTGCGGATAAAATAGGCCTACCCTGTGTTGATGAATAAGAGATGATGCATGAATAGACCATATTGTGAATAAATTATATAACTGGTTCCAACTTTAAATAATGCATTGAAATTATATTTGAAAATATATAGTAAATCTTATATTGATATATATACATTCATTCCAACCAGTTATACATCTAATGGTAATATTAGGTTTACGGTTTATCATGAAGAGTGTGTGAGTTTTGCTTCAAAAATGAGTATAGAATCGAAAATAATGTTTTTAGAAAGAAGTCTAGTGAAAAGACCACTAAAGAATCATAGAGGAATACATGTTTTCTGAAAGAGGAAGTGATTGAAAGTGAACCACATGCCTATAAATTTGTGAATTTGTGGATGAAAGGACATATCCTATGATGTCCATAAACTGAAGAAATAGTAATGTACCAGTGTGGAATAAAAATGAACTTAAAAATACATATCATGTCCCATAGGAATCTAACTGCATTGATGTTAAACTTGGTCAGTTACTATAGAAACATTAGGATATATAAGGACCATTCACTGAAGTTAGTTTTCAGTACTAGGAAACAAATATGTATGTCAGGTGGTTGAATATTTCTGAGAATAATCTGTTGAGAGCCACAGCCAAAGGAGCCCCAGCAAACTTGTAGCTGCCAGCAAACTTCCATCTGCCGGCTGATGATTGGCTCACAGCGGCCCCAGCATCATCTAGCTGATTTGCTTGTCTGTGGTGATGCTCATTGAGATGCTCAATGAGCGGTTTCCCCGACCTTTCAGACTGCCAGCGGATGATTGGCTCACAGCGGCCCCAGCAACATCTAGCTGATTGGCTCCTCTGTGGTGATGCACATTGGGCTGGTTCCCTGCCCTTTCAGACCATGGAACTGCTCATTGGGGGACTTTTTGGCTTCGCCCACGTGACCCAGCCAATCGGCCTCAAGAGGAGGAGACTTGTGTTTGAGGGAGAGGCTTGTGGGAAGCCTTTGGTGGCAGTTGGGCTCTGACGGCTTTTCCTGAGGAGCTGTTTTGTTTGGTGTCATCTTGTTGGGTTGTATTATAGTAGAAATACGGGATCAGAAATTAGTAAAAAAAAAAAAAAAAAAAACTGAAAGAGTGTTCAGTAAATTGTTAGAGGAAGGAGGCATCTCAGTAAAATCAAGAAAAGTCAGGGCATACGTTGATACAATACAAAAATGTAGCCCATGGCTTTTTCAGGAGGAGTTGTTAAATATATCACAATGGAACCATCATGGTGAAGATTTAAAAAGAATAGGAAAGAAAAGCCCAGGGACTCTGCCAGTTGGCACATTGCTATTGTGGACGTTTGTACCTTGTTTGCTTAGTGGAAAGCCTTCAGTTCAGACAATGGTAGAGGAAGGAGAAGACATATTGATTCAAGTAAAATAGAAGGTCTCTCAAGTTAGTCAGATAGAGGAAAAAATTCAAGTAAATAAAAGGTCTCTCGAACTAGTCAGACAGAGGAAAAAAATCAAGTAAAAGAGAAGGCCTTTCAAGCCAGTCAGACAGATCAAGAAAGTGTAAAACAGAAAAAGCCATCAGGGGGAAAGTTACAACAGGAGACTACTACTAACACCTTTCTATCACCAGAGGGTGTAAGTGTCCAACCAACAGCACAACCTCTACAGGAGACTGCTACTAACACCTTTCTATCACCAGAGGAAGTAAGTGTCCAACTAACAAGGCCACCTCCATATGCTGGGAGGCCCCCAACCCCCACAGTTGATAGTTGGAATCCTGAGACAAGATCTCAAATATTAACATGCCCAGTATTTGAGGCAGGAGGGCAGTGAGATTACCATGCTTTAAATTTCAAAACAGTGAAGCAGCTAACAGAGGCTGTAACAACCTATGGTCCTCAAGCACCCTTCACTGTAAGCATTATCAAATCCATTAACAACATGAACATGAAGCCAGCAGATTGGGCTAATATGTGTAAAGCTGTGCTAAATGGAGGAAATACCTGTTATGGAAGATTGCCAATGAGGAATTTTGCAAGGAGACGGCTAGGCAAAATGCAGCAGCTAGTTATCCTCAGAGAAATCTAGATATATTGTTAGGAAAGGGACCTTATGAGGATCAGCAGCAGCAATGTGCATATGATCCTGGTGTATATGCACAGATTGCTATAGATGCAATTAAGGCATGGAAGACTTTTCAAGGAAATGGAGGTTTACAAGGTCAGTTATCTAAGGTAATACAAGGAGCTAATGAACCTTATGCTGAATTTGTAGATAGGCTTATTCAAACAGCTACCAGAGTTTTTGGAAATACACAACAAGCAATGCCATTACTAAAACAACTGGCTTATGAGCAAGCGAATCGTTGGTGCAAAGATATCATTAGACCATGGAAACATGAAGATTTAAACACATATATTAAATTATGTAGAGACATTAAAGAACAAGAGCAAGTCGTGGAAGCTGCAGTAAAACAGGCTTTAGATGCCAGAGACATTAATGAACAAGGGCAAATTGTGGCAGCTGCAGTAAAACAGGCTTTAGATGCCAGGCCAAGAACATGCTACAATTGTGAAAAAACAGGACATTTTAAAAGGAATTGTCCCATAGGAGGAGGGTTTAACAAAACTAGGTATCAAAGGAGTAGAATACCAGGTATTTGTCCACGATGCCGTAGAGGGAGACTTTGGGCTAATGAATGCTGTTCTCAAACCACCATAGAGGGTACACCATTATCAAAAAATGAACAAGGACCAGGTGTTTATCCACAATATCGTGGACAAAAACATGGAGCTCCTTTGCCAAAAAATGGACAGGGGGGCTCAATTCTCCGGGGCCCAAAACCACAAATATACGCAGCACTGGAGAAACCCATCAACCACATCAGGGTAGTGCCCAGGACACATTGTCCATCAGATCCCTCATCAGAAAAACCAGAGGGAGCGCAGGGTTAGACATCTGTGACTCTGCCAGAGCAGTACTAACTGCAGAGATGGGAGTTCAATTCATTTCCACAGGGGTAAAAGGACCTCTTCCCAAAGGAACAGTAGGCTTATTATTGGGACGCAGCTCTTCTACTCTAAAAGGACTTATGATAAGTCCTGGGGTAATTGATCTCGACTATGAAGGTGAAATAAAAATTATAGCCAGTTCTCCAAAGGGTATATTAGTAATTTCACCAGGAGATAGAATAGCACAGTTACTAATAATACCCAGCCTACATGAAAAATTTTCCAGTCGCACTGTAGAAAGAGGTTCCAAGTGATTAGGCTCCACAGGTGTAGATTGGGCTATGCTTTCTTTAAATTTAGATTCTGGCCCCATGCTTAAACTAAATATTCAAGGGCATGAATTTAATGGGCTACTGGATACAGACGCAGACCTTAGCATCATCTCTCGTCAAGAATGGCCAAAACATTGGCCATTACAACAAGCCACTCAAACGCTTCGAGGCCTAGGAGTAGCGTATAATCCCCATAGAAGTGCAATGGTATTAGATTGGAAGGATCCTGAAGGATGTGAAGGAACTCTACAGCCATATGTATTGGATCATCTTCCCGTAAATTTATGGGGACGAGATAGTCTCCTGGACTCATTGATATTTTTTTTCGGATTCGGTATTGCCAGTCAATCGGGTTTTGCCGGCTCCTCAGTCCTGGTCTCAGTGTTGGACGTCCATTGCCTGTCTTCATTGCCTTGTCTTGTCTGTGTCATGTTTCATTGCTTTAACTGTTTGTGTATCTTTCATTATGGGACAGAGCACTTCTATGCCTCTGTCCCTGATACTTGATCACTGGACCAAAGTCCACTTAAGGGCTCAGAATCTTTGTTTTTCAGTAAAGCGCCGGATGTGGCAGACTCTCTGTGCTTCAGAATGGCCCACCTTTGGATTTGGATTACCCCTAGAAGGATCTTTCTACTTCCCACTAATTTAAAAAAGTCAGAGATATTGTCTTTCAGCCGGTGCTACATAGCCATCTGGATCAACAGCCATATATCTTAACTCGGTGGGAACTCTGCATATCTCCTCCTCCATGGGTGAAGCCTTTCCTTGTCACTGCCCCCACTCTGACTCCTTCCCCCAGGAACTCTCAAATCCTCTGATCCTCCTCCTCCTACACCCTCTGTTCTCCCTGAGTCACCAGATTTCACTCTACTGGAGTCTCCTTCCCCTCCTTATCCCCTGCCCTTGTCCCCCAAAATCCAACACCCTCTAAGTGATTCCCCTGCTGCTGACTCAGCCTCTCCTCCATTGGAGGAAGCTATGCCGGCCCAGCGCCCTCCAGATAATTCCTTTGCGGCACACACAGCACCTCTTCCCTTGGAGGAAGCTGTACCATCTAAAGGAACTCGCTGGCGGTGAATGATTGAAAACCCTGGAACTCTTGGGATGCTCCCCCTCCATCCCTATGGGCCAATGATTGACGATGGCCACGGGGAAAAAATGCAAGCCTACCAGTATTAGCCTTTCTCCTCGTCAGACCTATATAACTTAAAAAAATTATAATCCCCCTTTTTCTGAGGACCCCACCAGGCTCTCAGGTCTGGTTGAGTCATTGATGTTTTCACACCAGCCTACTTCGGATGACTGCCAAAAACTCCTAGGGATTCTCTTCATGACAGAGGAACAACAGTGAATCCTCCAGGAAGCTAGAAAAAAAATCCCTCAAACAAGATCTGCGTCTGACACAACTTCCCAAGATAATCAAAGGCGGCTTTCCCTTGAACCCACCCAACTGAGACCCCAAAATCTTTGAAGGTAGCGAGCATCTGTCCCCTTATCACCGGGCTCTAATAGTGTGTCTCCAAGCAGCCGCTAGCGACAAAGTAATTTGGCCAAGGTAAGAGAGATTATTCAAGGGCCTGATGATTCTCCCACTATGTATCTAGAGAGAATTATGGAGGCATATTGGAGATATACTCCTTTTGATCCTCAGGAAGAGAATCAAAGGCATCTGTCACGATGGCCTTTATTGGGCAAACTGGCTTGGATATTAAAACAAAGTTACAAAGCTAGATTGATTACAAGATATGACTTTCAGAGATTTAGTCAGAGAAGCCAAGAACGTATACTATAAGAGAGAAACTGAGGAAGAGAAGGGAGCAAGGGGAGGATAAAAGAAACAAAAGGCAGACTAAGGCATTGACTAAGGTCCTGGTCACAAAAACAAATAGGCCAGAAATTAAGAAACAGGTAGACAAGAAGGGATAACATTGGCCCATGCCAGAGGCCACCCTGGCCTCAGATCAATGTGCCTACTCTAAAGAAAAAAGGACACTGGGCCAAAATTGCCCTAAAAAGCGACAGCCACACCAGCCAGCCATTCTGACTCTGGAGGATGACTAAGAAAGTCGGGGCTCAGATTCCCTCCCCAAGCTCAAGGTAACTTTTGAAGTGTTTCAAAAGTGATTATGGAAATCGAAAATGATGTGTTTGGAAAGAAGTCTCATGAAAAGATCAGTCAAGAAACATGGATGAATACATGTGTTCTGAAGCATGAAGTGAATGAAAGTCAGACAAATGCGTATGAATTTGCTAACTTGTGGATGAAATATATATCCTATGATGTGCATAAAGTGAATAAATAGTAATGTAGAAGTGTTGAATAAAATTGAACATCAAAATACACATCATGTCCCATAGTAATCTACTTGAATTGATGTTAAACAGGGTCAGTTACTGTAGAAATGTTAGGATATGTTTGCACCATTCAAAGAAGTTAGTTTTCAGTACTAGGAAACAAATATGTATTTCAGGTGGATGAATATTACTGAGAATAATCTTGTGAAAAGTTGATTAAAAATCCAAATACATCAATATGAATGAATTTAGGGAGTGCATAATAAGACACATGTTTTATATATATATATATATATATATATATATATATATATATATATATATATATATATATATATATATATAAAAATAGCAATATATATGCCAATTGAAATTCATCATGAAATATATATCATCATCATATCCGAAAATATTCATTTTAATGAATATGGATTTTTATATAAGTTTGTTCAAATAGGAAGCTCACCCATGTGTTGAATTTTCAGTTCCAACATTGTTTAGGAGGAGTGATCACTTCTCACAATTTGTATGTGCCATGTCAGCCACCTCACGAGAATGTACGTGTGACACCAGGTAGGATTCTATATGTGCATATTAAAACACATGTGCTGAATAGGCTACTGAGAAAGGAAGACAGTAATTCATATATTTGTTAACTTTAAAAACACATGTAGAACTATTTCAATTAAAAATTGACTAGATTTATAACTCCTACCCTATATATTTCAAAAGGCATGTCCAACTATACACCCTGCCTCCTCTGAAATGCTTGTATTTCTATTCTGTTTGGGTTATGTTTCTCCATCATATTAGGATTAGTAGTCAGAGTCTAGTAGGGAATGGGTTAGTGTCAGGGATTTAGTATTTCAAATATATGCTGCATAAAAATCTTCCCACTCTCATTCAGAACAATGCCTAGACATTACCCTGGTCCCAAGTAAGACACAATTAGAGGAGAAGAGTTAAAAATTCTGTGAATACATATCTGGAAATGAATATTCTCATGAGTTCACAACCTTGGAGGTCGTAGAGGAGTTTTCAAAAGTATGGGACAGGGTAAGCACTCCACAAACATGGAGCTCTGCTGACCTAAAGACTTCTTGAGAAACTGCCTCTGAGGTTGGGCACTTGAAATATATGTTTTCGTAAGGAGCTTTCTTTGTACTGAGACCATCAAAGCTGGGTGTGCATCTATGCGACCTGGAGGACATGGTTTCATATTTTCCAATGAACATGAGGCAGCAGTGCTGAATTCTCTCTATGTAGGTAAACTGTGTCCACTGGGGCCTAAGTGTCTCTGCGTGTGGACTGTGAAGCCATTTGGTCATCCTCTACTTTTCCTGGTGTTTCTTGCTGCTGCACTGGGAGTTTGGTATTTGCTTATGAAGTAAAAAAAGATCACCTGGGACACAGTGCTTGAGGGAGTTCTGTCACGTGTGGTGGGTAAGGGTCTGCAAGAGAATATACCAACAATGCTTCTATTCCACAAAGCTTTTCCCCTTGACCATAGCAACATAATTCTCAACATTTCCCTGAAACCTCTCTATATAACAAGATGCCGTTACATATAAGGGTCTGGTGGTTGTACCATGTCAGTCACAAGGCATTTCGGAGCCAATGGAAGATCAACATGGTCCCACCACAGATGTTTCATCACACACCCCCCCTCCACTGCTCTAGGCCCACTACTCAGCAGGCTCCAATTTACTGGCATCTCTGTTCTACACCATTTTGATGAAACCTAGTCAATCAAGGTGCTGTCTGGTATACTCATGATCAGAAACCGGTTTTCCAAATTTTCTACAGTGCCACCTGGTCATGGAAATTTCAATAATTTTATTGTATTTATCTAGCCATTTTTCACGGATGAAGTTGGAGGCACTGTGGATTTCAATTCATACAGGAACCATTAAATGATGAGAAACCTCATTTCAATGAAAGCTCTGTAGAACTGTTACAGACAAGGCTTCCCAGGGAGTGGCCAAAATGTCACATAAAATCAGACCCACTGAGGTCTACAATGTGAGGTCCATGTGTGTTTTGACTGTCACCCGTGCCTGCCAAGACTTTCAGAAAAAAAAAAAAAATCATGTGATATCCTGGCTGAGATTCCCAGTGCTCTGTGGAAAGCCACCCTGGGCCTAGATGTCAGTTTCCAAGGGAGACTCTCATGCGTGCCCTCCTAGAATCCCAACACAATACATGGCACAAGTTCTCTGAGATCAGATCCAGAATGCACTCTCTTAGTGTAATCACACCAGAGTTCAAGCCCATGTGGACCCAGGCATCTCCTTTAACTGCCACACAATGACCACAATTAAAACCAAAACACTCCCACATGGCCCTCATCTGTTTCCATATAGATACTCATCATAACCTCTGGCTGGAGGTTTCCATGAGGGGCGCAGTCCAAGACAGTGTCCAAAATAAGCTCCCTTGCCCCTCATTTGCCGAAAGTCAGGGTGGCCTGGACATACTTCCTGTGAACCAGGAGTGATCAAATAGGCATGCCGTCAATACTGCAGCGATTCTTCAATTTGAGGCCTACTGAGTTAGAGGTATAGATTGTTTATGTGAATTAGAGTCATGAGAAAACCCAAGCACCTCTGCAGGGCTTTGAAGAACTCAATTGACACAAAGGATCCCTATTCTCACTTGATAGAGGTCAGGAACCTCACAGAGGAAAGCGAGACTTTATCCACAATGACTGGTCTATTTGCCATTTTGGTTTTAGATGCACACATGGGATCTTTCTTTAGATCCATCTGGTGCTGAGAATCTAAGCCACAAACTCACACAGGGCCAAGATGCTAATTCAGACACATCCCTTTCCAAAGCAATTAAGCAAAGAGCCACAGGTGATGCCCATTCATTTCCATTTGAAAACTGTTTACTTCAGGCTTCACAAAGGGGTGGCCAGAGCAAGAACTTCCTGACATTCAGTTCAACAGAACAATATATAAGCAAAATGCCCAAAGCAGGGTTTTTCCACTGAGAATTTCCTGGTCACACTGATATCTGAGTTTTTTGAGATGCTCGCCATTCCCTTCAGCTATCCAGTACATGACCATGTCACAGAGCTTGGAGGTGGTACATATGTTAGACACAAAACCATGAGCCTATCCTGGAGAGTGAACAGAATTCATGAAGAAACCTGGAAATTAGGAATGTAGTAGGTTATGCCCATCTTTAAGTAAAGCCGCAATCCATTCATAAATTGGGCAGGATGAAATGGGAAGCTTTCTACTAGACAGGAAACATCCATTGATGCACTCTCTTTTCTAATGTCTACAACCACGGACACCATGGGATACACAGACATAGAATCACTCGCCTTTTCAAACGACTTACAAGAAACAGTTCACTCCAAACCATACAAACCACCTTTCCTTCCTATTCTCACAACATGAGACAAAATCACAAACTCACAACCACACCCACAAAGGCACCTCCTTACCCTAAGTAGGTCTGTGACTCTATGGAGTGTCCTCTGACTGGTGGGCCACACAATGTTCCCCCGAAATGTCCTGTCCTGTCTCAAATATGGTCTCCTTGGCCAACTCTATGAAGTTGTCAGGAGCCAGCAGTGGGCCACTACCTGCTTTTTCAGGAAAGGCCCCTCTTCAGAGCTGTCCTGGCTTTTGGCCATTCTAACATCAGTAGGTACAAAGAAAGACTGACTCTGTCCTTGGTAATTTCAAACAAGTGAACCCACTGGGACTGGTACTGGGACTGGCTCTGTGTGCCTGGCTTCCAGGATCCCAAGTTCAGAGAGTTCCATCACCAAGGGAGTAAGGTGAGGTCACTTCCTTCAGGAACTGAATTAGGTCACTGCCTTGGCAACCACTTTATCCTAACAGTTGCTTCTAAGTGTCTCATTAAATGGAGGCTTCCCCTACTTCCTGTGAAACATTCACAAGTTAGAATGGTATATCAACCATAGGAACCCGGTAATAGCTCTCCACACAGGCCTGGTTTGGTCCATCTCCTCTACATTGAGAAGAGAGGTTCTGATTCAGACACATCCCGTCATCCTGACCAGGTATTTTGCCATGGAAGATTACTTTTGCTTTCTCAGGTCCTCCATAGATGACTACATATTCTCCAGGGATCATTTCTGCATTGAACTTGTGGTTCTAAACAGGTGAAAGATCCCCTACATTCCTGTATTGTAAGACCAACTCTGTCCCTGCTCTTCATTAAATTTACATTGAGGGAACAGTGTATTGTTAGGGTTAATAAAATGTTTGATGTTAGAAATCATTCTGCTGGATGTATAATGGTACTGGGAACCTGGGATATTTTTAAAAATATAGAGGTGAAATATATAAATGAAAAAAGGATGTCTAGGTAATTTTGAAGCCCAGAGAGGCAATGGGCCCTTCATTGGGATACTTAGCTTTGATTTATGTTGTGCACAGATATCTCAGATAAATCGATATGCAATGGCATAGGACCTTGTACCTTGGATGATTAAAATTCGAAGAGAACATCCAGTCAAAAAGGGATAGTCGGTAGGATTAGATAGATATTCGGTAGGTTAACAAAGAGTGAGTATAGGATTTGGAACAAAAGTTCTTTAGCAATAGGGTTTGGGTTAAAGTGTGAAAGTAAATATCAGCCCACTTGAAGGGTCAGTCACAATGATGAACAGGGGAAAATATGTAGGAAAGCAGATATCAATAGAGATATTACAAAATCAACAAGTGGGCCAAGGACCTGAACAGACACTTCTCAGAAGAAGACATACAATCAATTAATAAGTACATGAAAAAATTCTCACCTTCTCTAGCAGTCAGAGAAATGCAAATCAAAACCACCCTAAGATACCATCTCACTCCAGTAAGATTGGCAGCCATTAGGATGTCAAACAATAATAAGTGGTGGCAAGGATGTGGGGAAAAGGGTACACTTGTACATTGCTGGTGGGACTGCAAAATGGTGCGGCCATTATGGAAAGCAGTATGGAGATTCCTGGAAAAGCTGGGAATGGAACCACCATTTGACCCAGCTATCGCCCTCCTTGGACTATTCCCTGAGGACCATAAAAGAGAATGCTATAGGGATACTGCCACATCAATGATCATAGCAGCACAATTCACAAAAGCCAGACTGTGGAACCAACCTAGATGCCCTTCAATAGATGAATGGATAAAAAAAATGTGGCATCTATACACAATGGAGTATTATGCAGCACTAAAAAATGACAAAATCATGGAATTTGCAGGGAAATGGATGGCATTAGAGCAGATTATGCTAAGTGAAGCTAGCCAATCCTTAAAAAACAAATGCCAAATGTCTTCTTTGATTTAAGGAGAGCAAGTAAGAACTGAACAGAGGGAAAGAGCATGAGGAAAATATTAACATTAAACTGAGACAAGCGATGGGAGGGAAAGGGAGAGAGAAGGGAAATTGCATGGAAACGGAAGGAAACCCTCATCGTTATACGAAATCACATATACAAGGTTGTGAGGGGAAAGGGGGGGGAAGGGAGAGAACGGAACAATAACAGATGAGGTAGAGAGGGAAAATGAAAGGGGAGGGGAGGGGGGATAGTAGGGGATAGGAAAGTCAGCAGAATACAACAGTCACTAATATGGCATTATGTAAACATTGTGAATGTGTAACTGATGTGATTCTGCAATCTGTATTTGGGGTAAAAATGGAAATGCATAACTCACTTGAATCAAATTTATGAAAGATGAAAAAAATAAAAATTTTAAAAAGTACTAAATTGGCTCATCCTAACATTAAAAAAAGAGATATTACAAAATCAGGCAAAGTATAAAGTGAGTGATATGATTAGATATTTTCAACAGGGTTGATTTTGAATATATAATCTTAGGAAGAAACAAATATGTAGTCACCAATAGGATTAATATTTGAGAGCATTAGGCAACCTGAACATGGAAGTAATCCATGTTCACTTTCCATTTAGGCTTTAGTACAATAATAAGTGTGAACTTTGCATTTTGTGTCCAGAATATTACTGTGATAAAATGTATATGTAGATTAGGTGACATCAGTATTTCTTTCACCATTTCTGTGAGTAATATTTTGAAGACATATACATAAGTATTGGTTGTACAAAAAGCTGTACCCTGTGTCTATGTATATACAGATAATTCATGAATAGACCATACTGTGAATAAATAGTATAGCTGGTTCCACTTTAAATAATGGATTGAATTCATATTCACAAAGGAGTGGTCTGAGGCAAAAACCTTCCTGAAATTCAGGGCAACAGAACAATAGGTAAACAAAACGCACAAAGCAGGGTTTCTCCACTGAGACTTTCCTGGTCACACTGATATCTGAGTTTTCCTAGATGCTCGCCTTTCCCTTCAGCTATCCAGTACATAGCCATATCACATAGCTTTGAGGTAGTACATATCTTGGTCACAAAACAATGAGGCAATTCTGGAGAGTGTCCAGAATTCAGGATGTAAACAGAAACTTTGGAAGATAGCAGGTTTTGCCCTTCAATAAGGAAAGCCGCAGTCCATTAATAAATCGGGCAGGATGAATGTTGCAAAGCTTTCTCCTAGACAGGACACATCCATTGATGCATTTTCTTTTCTAATGTCTACAACCACGGACAGAGTGGGATACACAGACATAGAAGCACTCGCCTTGTCAAAGGACTTACTAGAAACAGTCCACGCCAATTCAAACAAACAGCCTTTCTTACATCTTCTCAGAACCTGAGAAAAAAACCATACACACACCTACTCCCACAAAGGCACCTCCTTTGTGGAGTGTCCTCTGAATGGTGGGCCATACTATATTTGCCAAAAATGGCCTGTTGTATCTCAAATCTGGTCTCCTTGGCCAACTCTGTGCAGTTGTCAGGAGCCAGCGGTGAACCAATACCTGCTTTCTCAGGAAAGGCCTTTCTTCAGAGCTTTCCTGGCATTTCGCCATCCTCACATCTGTTGGTACTAAGAAAGACTGACTCTGTCCTTGGTAAATTGAAACAAGTGAGACCACAGGGACTGGGACTGCAACTGGCTCTGGGTGCCTCTCTTCCTGGATCCCAAGTTCAGAGAGTTCCATCACCAAGGAAGTGCAGTGAGGTTACTTCCTTCAAGAACTGAATGAGGTCACTGCCTTGGCAACCTCTTTGTCCTAACAGTTACTTCTAAGGGTCCCATGAGATGGAGTCTGTCCCTACTTTCTGTCACACTTTCACAAGTTAGAATGGTATATCAACCATTGGCACCTGGGAAGAGCTCTCCACACAGGCCTGATTTGTCCATCTTCTCTACATTTAGAAGATAGAGGTTGATTCAGACACATCCATTCATCATGATCAGGTTGTTTACCATAAAAGATGACTTTTCCTCTATCAGGTAATTCATAGCTGCCTACATCTTCTCCAGGGATCATTTCTGCATGGACCTTTGATGTTCTCAGAAGGTGGAAGATCCCCTACATTCCTGTATTGTAAGACTAACTCTGTCCCTCCTCTTTTGTAAAGTTAGATTGAGGGAAGAGTGTATGTTTAGGGTTAATAACATGTTTGATTTGGGTTAGGAATCTCTCTGCCGCATGAATAATGGTATTGGGAACCTGTGATATTTACAAGAATATATAGGTGAAATGTAAGTATGAAAACAGAAATCTAGGTAAGATTCGAAGTCAGAAGGGCATTGGGTCCTTGAGTGGGATTCTTAGGTTTGAATTATGTTCTGCATATATGTCTCCGATAAATTGAAATACAATGGTTTAGGACCTTATACCTTGGATGATTAATTGTCGAAGAGAACATCGAGTCAAAAAGCAATAATCAGTAAGATTAGGAAGATAGTCAGTAGGTTTAGAAATAAAAGTGAGTATAGGATTTAGACCAAAATTTCTTTAGCAATAGGGTCTCGGGTAGACATTGAATGTAAATGTCCGCATATGTGAAGTGTCAGACACAATGATGAACTGCGGAATATATGTAGGAAAGCAAATATCAATAGAGATATAAGGAAATCAGGCAAAGTATAAACTGAGTGATAGAATTAGACATTTTCAACAGCCTTGAAGTTGAATATATAATCTTAGAAAGAAACAAATATGTAGTCACCAATAGGATTTATATTTGAGAGCATTAGGCAACCTGGACATGGTTGTTTTTAGTAATTCATGCTCACTTTCCATTTAGGCTTTGATACAATCATGAGTGTGACCTTTGTTTTTTGTGTCCAGAATATTACTGTGATAAAAAAAGAAATATATATATATATATACACACACACACATATATAGATAGATAAGGTGACATGAATATTTCTTCTACCATTTCTGGGAGCAATGTTTTGAAGAGGTATAAATTAGTATTGGGGGAACAAAGAGGTGTACACTGTGTCTATGAATATAGAGATAATGCATTAATAGACCATACTGTGAATAAATAACATACCTGGTTCCAACTTTAATAATGGATTGAATTGAAATGTGAAAATGTACAGGAAATCTTATATTGATATACACACATTCATTCCAACCACTTATACATCTAATGGTAATATTAATGTTATGGTTTATCTTGAAGAGTGTGTGGGTTTAGCTTCAAAATTGATTATGGAAATCGAAAATAATGTGTTTGGAAAGAAGTCTCATGAAAAGACCAGTCAAGTAACATGGAGGAATACATGTGTTCTGAAGCAGAAAGTGATTAAAAGTGAAACAAATTCCTATAATTTTGTAAACTTGTGAATGAAATATATATCCTATGATGTGCAAAAACTGAAGAAATAGTAATGTACCAGTGTTGAATTAAAATGAACGTCAAAATAGACATCATGTCCCCTAGGAATCTATTTGCATTGATGTTAAACTGGGTCAGTTACTGCAGAAATATTAGGATTTGTAAGCACCATTGATTGAAGTTAGTTTTCAGCACTGGGAAACAAATATGTATTTCAGGTAGATGATTATTTCTGAGAATAATCTTGTGAAATGTTGATTATAAATCCACATACATGAACATGAATGAATTTATGGAGTGTATATAAGACACATATATTTCATATTTTATAAAATCTGTAGAGTGTATATATATATATATATATATATATATATATATATATATATATACAAAAAAACCACAAAAATTCATTAAAAAGTATCAATATATATATGCCAATCGTAATTCATCATGTAACATATATCATCCACAGAAGCAAAAATATTTATTTTACTAAACATGGGTTTATGTATAATATTGTTCTAATAGGAAGCTCACCCATAGTTTGAATTTTCAGTTCCAACAGCGTTTAGGAGCACTGATCTCTTCTTACAATTTGTTTCTGCCAAGTCAGCCAACTCATAAAAATATATGTGTGATACCAAGTAGGAATCTATATGTGCATATAAAAAGTACAAGTGCTGAGTAGGCTACAGAGAAAGGGAGACAGGAATTCACATATTTGTTAACTTTAAAAACGCATGGAGAGAGCTGCGGATGTGGCTCAAGTGGTAGCGTGCTCGCCTGGCATGCGTGCGGCATGGGTTCGATTCTCAGCACCACGTGAAAACAAAGATGTTGTGTCCGCCGATAACTAAAAAATAAATATTATAGAATTCTCTCTCTCCTCTCTCACTCTCTCTTTAAAAAAACACATGGAGGACTATTTCAATTAAAAATTGAGTAGATTTATAAAACCGACCCTTTATCATGCAAGAGGGAAGTCCAACTATACACCATGCTTCCTCTGAACTGCTTGTATTTTCATTCTTTTGGGGTATTTTTCTCCATCATATTAGGATTAGTAGTCAGAGTCTAGTAGGGTATGAGTTAGTGTCAGAGATTCAGTATTTCGAATGGAAAATTGGAAAATGGATCAATGTGTATGCAAATATGTACTACAAAAAAATTTTCCCACTCTCATTCAGAACAATGCCTTGACATTACCTTCACCCCAAGTAAGACACAATTAGAGGAGAAGAGTTAGAAAATCTTTGAATACATATCTGAAATTGAAAATGCTTAGGGTTCACAACCTTGGAGATTGTAGAGGAGTTTCCAAAAGTAAGGGACAGTGTAAAAACTCTACAAACATGGAGATTTGCCTGCCTAAAGACGTCTGGAGAAACTGCCTTTAGGTTGGGCACTTGAAATATATGTTGCTGTCAGGAGCTTTAGCTTCCTTTCTAGTGAGACCATCAAAGCTGGGTCTTCATCTCTGTGATCTGGAGGACATGGTTTATAATTTTCCAATAAACATGAAGCAGCAGTGCTGAATTCTTGCTTTGTAGGTAATCTGTGGCCACTGGGGGCTAAGTGTCTCCCCATGTGGACTGCGAAGCCATTTCATCATCCTCCACTTTTCATAATGTTTCTTCCTGCTGCACTCGGAGTTTGGTATTTGCTTCACGAAATACAAGGAGTTCAACTGGGACACAGTGCTGCAGCGAGTTCTGTCACGTGTGGTGGATCAGGGTCTGCAGGAGAATGCACCAACAGGGCTTGTATACCACATAGGATGCCCCCTTAACCATAGCAACCTGATTCTGAACATTGCCCTGAAACCTCTCCATATAACAAGTTGCCTTTACATATAAGGGTCTGCTCGCTGCACCATGTCAGTCACAAGCCATTTGGAAGCCAATGGCAGATCCACATGGCCCCACCTCAGATGTTTTATCACACATTTGCTCACTACTGCTCTAGGCCCACTACTCAGCAGGATCCAAATTACTGAGATCTCTGTTTTACACCATTTTCATCAAAACCAGTCAATCAAGGCACTGTCTGGTACACTCGTGATCAGCAACAGGACATCCAAAGGTTCTTCATTGCCACCTGGTCATTGGAATTTCAAAAATTTCATGGTATTTATCTAGCAAATTTTCAATTATGAAGTTGGAAGCACTATGGCTTTCAAATCATTCAGGAATCATTCAATGGTGAGGAAGCTCATTTCAATGAAAGCTTTGGAGAACTCTCACAGGCAAGGCTTCCCAAAGAGTGGCCTAAAGGTCACATGAATTCAGGCCCATCGAGGTCTACAATTGAGGTCCATGTGTGTTTTGACTAGCAAATATGGCTTCCAAGTCTTTCAGAATAAAATAATGTGATATCCTGGCTGAGATTCCCAGTGCTCTGTGGAAAGCCACCCTAGGACTAGATCTCAGTTTCCAACGGAGACTCTCATGCGTGGCCTCCTAAATTCCCAACACAATTCATGGCAATACTTCTTTGATGATTGATCCAGAACTCAGTGTTTAAGGGGAATGACACCAGAGTTCAAGCCCAGGTGGATCCAGTCATCTCTTCCAACTGCCACATGAATGACTACACTTAAAACCAAAACATTCCCACATGGTCCTTACCTTCTTCCATATAGACACTCATCATTACCTCTGGCTAGAGTTTTTCATGTGGGACGCATCCCAAGAGAGTGTCCAAAATAATCTTCCTTGCCCCTCATTTGCCTAAAGTCAGGGTGGCATCGTCACCCTTCCTGTGAACCTGGAGTGATCCAATAGGCCTGCCATGAATACTGCTCTGCTTCTTCAATTTGAGTCCTACTGACTCTCAGGGATAGATTCTTTAAGTGATTTGGAGTCACAAGAAAACACAAGCACCTCTGCAGTTCTTCAAAGAACTCATTTGACTTAAAGGATCCCTATTCTCACTTGACAGAGGTCAGAATCCTAACAGAGGAAGGCAAGAGACTGATCAACAATGACAGATTTTTGGCCATTTTGGTTTTGATTGCACACATGGAATCTATCCTTAGATCCATCATGTGCTGAGAATCTAAGCCACAACCTCATACAGGGCCAAGAGGCTGATTTAGACACATCCTTTTACAAGCAATTAAGCAAAGAACCACAGGTGATGCCCATTCATTTCCATTTGAAAATTGTTTTCTTCAGGCTTCACAAAGGGGTGGCCTGAGGCAAAGACCTTCCCGACATTCAGGACAAAAGAACCATAGGTAAGCAAATGAACCAAAGCAGGATTTCTCCACTGAAAATTTACTGGTCACACTGATATCTGAGTTTTCTAAGATGTTCCCATTCTCTACAGCTATCAAGTATATAGACATGTCTCAGAGCTTGGAGGTGGTACATATCTTGGAAACAAAACCATGAGCCTATTCTGGAGAGTGGCCAGAATTCAGGAAGAAAACAGGAACTTAGGAATTTAGTAGGTGTTGCCCATCCATAAGGCAAACCACAGTCCATTCTTTAATTAGGCAGGATGAATGCTGGGAAGTTTTCTACTAGACAGGACACATCCTTTGATGCCTTCTCTTTTCTAATGTCTACAACCACGGACACAGTGGGATACTCAGACATAGAAACACTAGCCTTGTCAAACGACTTACTAGAAACAGGCCACTCCAACCCAAACAAACAGCCTTTCCTACCTATTCTCAGAACATGAGAGAAAACCACAAACTCACTCCACACCCACAAAGGCACCTCCTTAACCCAAGTAGGTCTGTGACTATCCGGAGTGTCCTCTAACTGGTGGGCCATACTATGTTCCCCTGAAATGGCCTGCCCTTTCTCAGATCTGGTCTCCTTTGCCAACACTGTGAAGTTGTCAGGAGCCAGCGGTGAACCAATACCTGCTTTCTCAGGAAAGGCCCCTCTTCAGAGATCTTCTGCCATTTGACAATGCTCATATCAGTCGGTACCAAGGAAGACTGACTCTGTCCTTGGTAAATCCAAACAAGTGAGACCACTGGGACTGGGACTGGGACTGGCTCTGGGTGCCTGGCTTCCTGCATCACAATTTCAGATTTTTTGATGACCAAGGAAGAGAGGTGAGGTCACTTCCTTCAGGAACTGAATGAGGTCACTACATTGGCCACCACTTTGTCCTAACAGTTGCTTCGAAAGGTCCCATGAAATGGAGGCTGCCCCTACATCCTTTGACACTTTCACAAGTTAGAATGGTATATCAACCATAGGCACCTGGAAACAGCTCTCCACACAGGCATGGTTTGATCAGTTCTCTACATTAAGAAAGGAGAGGCTGATTCAAACACATCTCTTCATACTGACCCGGTTGTTTGCCATGGAATATGACTTTTTCCCTCTTAGGTCCTTCATAGCTGCCTGCAACTTCTTAAGGGTATAATTTCTGCATGGTCCTTTGATGTTCTCAGCAGGTGGAAGAGCCCCTACATTACTGTATTGTAAGACAAACTCTGTCTCGGCTCTTCTGTAAAGTTAGTTTGAGGGAACAATGTATGGTTAGGCTTAATAACATGTTTGATTTGAATTAGGAATCATTCTGCTTAATGAATAATGGTATTGGGAACTTGCGATATTTACAAGAATATATTGGTGAAATATAAGTTTGAAAACAGAAATCTAGATAAGATTTGAATCCAGGAAGGGCATTGGGCTGTTGATTGGGATACTTAGCTTTGAATTATGTTCTGCAAAGATGTCTCAGATAAATCAATATACAATGGCATAGGACCTTGTACCTTGGATGATTGATTGTCGAAGTGATCATCCAGTCAAAAAGGGATAGTCTTTAGGATTAGGAAGATAGTCGGTATGTTAGAAAAAAGAGTAATATAGGATTTGGACCAAAAGTTCTTTAGCAATAGGGTTTCGGATAGAGAGTGAATGTAAATGTCAGCACATGTGAAGAGTCAGTCACAATGATGAACTGGGGAAAATATGTAGGAAAGCAGATATCAATAGACATTAGGAAATCAGACAAAATATAAAGTGACTGATAGGATTAGTCATTTTCAAGAGGGTTGAAGTTGAATATATTATCTTAAGAAGAAACAAATATGTAGTCACCAATAGGATTGATTTGAGAGCATTAGGCAACCTGGACATGGATGTGTTTAGTAATCCATGCTCACTTTCCATTAGGCTTTGGTGAAAGGTTAATAAAATAGGTACTTGTTACTTCCTGTTTTTCTGTATGCTTAACAAAACACTGTTGAAGTCTTGAGGACTGTTTGCTAATCTTGTTTCCAGAATGTGCTGTCCCCAACTGCCAAACTGCAAATGTATACCCTCACCCGTTTGCACGCAAACCACCCACTTGCCCTGACCCATCAATAAACTTCCCTCCCTGCCCTCTCCAAGGAAAGCATATAAGCTCTGCTTAAGCTGTTCTCATTGCTCTCTGCTCTATTCAAGTGAGCTCTGAGCCCCAGAATGCTGGACCCATAATAAACCATTTACTGTTGAAGGAGACATTCTCTTGGTGGTCGCTTCCTCCGATGCTTGCCCGACCTTTACATCTGGAGGCACGAGCAAGATCCGACAGCGGCGGATGAAAGATCCCCAAGGGGCTCATTTCAGGGTAAGTAAGGCAACTCTTTTTGGTTTTAGGTTTCAGGTTAGGGCTTGGCAAAATGGCTATGGGTGATGAGCGTGAGCTCTCTCTGACAGAGGCTGACATACGTGTCACAGAGCCACAGGCCACGTCCCTGGGGGATGCCCCAGAGGACTCAGGAAATCGAGGAACAATAGTCTCCTTGACTCAGTGATATTTTGCTTCGGATTCGGTATTGCCAGCCCATCAGGTTTTGCGGGCTACTCAGGCCTAGCCTCAGTATTGGACGTCCAATGCCTGACTTTATTGTCTTGTCTTGTCAGTGTAGCGTGTCGTTGCTTTCACTGTTTGTGTATCTCTCATTTTGGGACAGAGAACTTCAACACCTCTCTTCCTGACCCTTGATCACTGGAACAAAGTCCGCTTAAGGGCCCAGAATCTTTCTTTTTCAGTAAATCGCTGGACCTGGCAGACCCTCTGTGCCTCAGAATGACCCACCTTTGGAGTTGGATAGCCCCTAGAAACATCTACGTCCCACTAATTCGAAAAGTCAGAGATTTTGTATTTCAACCGGGGCCACATGGACATCCAGATCAACAGCCATATATCTCAACTTTGCAGGACCTCTGCAAATCTCCTCCTCCATGGGTGAAGCTTTTCCTTGTCTCTGCCCCCTCTCCTACTCCTTCCACCATGATTCTATCTCTCAAACCCTCTGCTCCTCCTCCTCCACCCTCTCTTCTCCCTGAGTCTCAAGACTCTACTGGACTCTCCTCGCCTTCTTATCCGCTGCCCTCGTCCACCAACCCCCAACAACCTCTAAGTGATTCCCCTGCTGCTGACTCAGCCTCTCCGCCACTGGAGGAAGCTAGGCCAGCCCAGCGCCCACCAAATGACTCCCCCTTGTCACACACATAGCCCCTCCTTCCCTGGAGGAAGCTGGCCTGGCAAAAAGAACTCAAAGAACTCCCTGGCGTTTTCAAACCTGCCTACTTGGGATGACTGCCAACAAATCCTAGGGATTCTCTTCATGACAGAGGAATGAGAGAGAAAGTTCCTGGAAGCTAGAAAAAAAAATATCCTCGGACGAGATGGGTGACCAACACAACTTCCCAACATAATCAAAGCCGGCTTCCCCTTGAACTTACCCAACTGGGACCCCGACACCTTTGAAGGTAGGGAGCATCTGTCCACTTATTGCCGGGCCCTAATAGTGGGTTTCCAACCGGCCGCTAGGCAACCAAATAATTTGGCCAAGGTAAGAGAGATTATTCAAGGGCCTGATGAACATCCCTCTATGTTTCTAGAGAGAATTATGGAGGCATATAGGAGATATACTCCTTTCGATCTTCAGGCAGAGGATCAAAAGGCATATGCCATGATGGCCTTCATTGGGCAAGCTGATCTGGATATTAAAAGAAAGTTACAATACTTAGATGGATTACAAGATATGACTTTGAGAGATTTAGTCAGAGTAGCCGAGAAAGTATCCTATAAGAGAGAAACAGAGAGAACGAAAGGGAGCAAAGGGAGGATGAGAGATGAAAAAGACAGATTAAGGTATTAACTAATGTCCTGGTCACAAAAATAAATAGGCCAGAAATTAAGAAACAGGGAGACAAGAAGTGATACCTGGGTCCCCTCCAGAGGCCACCCTTGGCCTCAGATCAATGTGCCTACTGTAAAGAAAAAGGACACTGAGCCAAAGAGTGCCCTAGAAAGAGAAAGCCACGCCAGACAGCCTTTCTGACTCTGGAGGTTGACTAAGAATGTCGGGGCTCAGATCCCTTCCCCGAGCTCAGGGTAACTTTTGAAGTGAAGGGGACCCCATAAACTTTGAAGTGGATACAGCAGCAGTATACTCAGCCCTTAAGGCCCCACTGGGCCCTCTATCAAATAAAAGATCTCTAGTTCAAAGGGCTAACAGCAGTAAATATCAGACTTAGACAACTAAGAGGACCATGGACATGGGGAAAGACAAAATCCAACATTCCTTCCTAGTAATCCCAGAATGCCTGGCCCCATTGATGGGCAGAGATCTGCTCAGTAAGCTCCGGGCCAAAACAACTTTTAACCCCGAAGGCCCCAAAATGAAATTTCTAAATCCTTCATTAAAAACTCCTATAGTCATGGCTTTATAAATGTCAGTCGAAGATGAACATCCACTTTTCACACACCCCAAGACTGATCAAACAGGCAAGCTACCCCAGAAATGGATAACAGATTACCCAGATGCCTGGGCAAAATTGTTGGGTTAGGCCTAGCCATGAAACAACCTCCAAGAACAGTGGAGTTAAAAACCTCAGCCTCCCCAATCAATGTCAAACAACATCCTCTGAGCAAAAAAGGTAAAGATGGGATAAGGCCCCATATTCAGAAATATCTGGCCTTAGGGTCCTAAGGCCCTGTCAATCGGCCTGGAACACTCCCCTGCTACCGGTAAAAAATCCAGGAACTGGGGACTATCCCCCATACAAGACCTAAGAGAGATCAACAACAGAGTGCAGGAAATTCACCCCATGGTAAATAATTCATACAATCTGCTTATCACTCTGAACCCTGAGTAGAAATGGTATGGACATAAAGATGCTATCTATTGCATGCCTCTGCATAAAGACAGTCAGTTGCTGTTTGCTTTTGAGTGGGTAGACCCAGAAACCGGAACGTATGGTAAACTAACATGGACTAGACTCCCACAGGGGTTCAAAAACTCCCCCACTCTCTTTGATGAAGCCCTCCACAGAGATGTCAACAACTTCAGACCTATGCACCCTGAAGTCACCCAGCTTCAATACGTGGATGACCTGCTACTGCAGCCAACACCAAGGAAAACTGTGAGTCTGGGAACCAAGCACTATTATATAAGCTTGCTCAACTCGGGTATAGAGCTTCTTCCAAAAAACCCCAAATTTGCCAGCAAGAAGTAGTCTTCCTGGGCTATTCCCTTAGGGGTGGTAAACGATGGCTCACTGAGCCCAGAAAACAAACGGTTGTGCAGATACACCCCCCCCAGCAGCAGACAACACAGAGAGTTTCTTGGGACTACTGGGTTTTGCAGGTTATGGATTCCTGTGTTTGCGTCCTTAACTTCTCCTTTATACCCGCTGTTAAAGGGAGATGCCCAATTCCAATGGACCCCTGAGCACCAGCAAGCTTTTGATAACATCTAACAACACTGGCACTGAACTCCTCAAGTTCACTGAGCAAAGCCTGCAATTTCAGAAATCCCTACACTACGTTAAAAATGTACATCAATTCACACACCTTGGTTCAAAGAAACTGCAGGCATTCCTGAAGGATCAAGAACAGAGTTTTCCACTAACCGACTCACAGCGAAAGGACATAACTGAACGGGTAACAAAACCCTGTCCGTTCTGTCAATAGGTTAATGCTTACCCTTCCAAGCTTCCTGCAAAATAGCACCTATGAACAACCAGACCAGGACAATTCTGGGAAGTGGACTTTACTGAAATTAAGCCAGCGAGGTATGGACTTCAATACCTCCTAGTGTTTGTAGATATATTTTCAGGATGGATTGAAGCCTTCCACACAAAAAAAGGCACAAATGGTGGTAAAAAATCCTGAAAGATATTTTTCCATGATACGGCCTACCTAAGGGTATATTGTCTGATAATGGACCGGCGTTCATGGCCCAGGTAAGTAAGGTGTTAGCCAGGACCCTGGGAATAAATTGGAAGTTACATTGTGCTTATAGACCCCAAAGCTCAGGACAGGTTAAAAAAAAATTAATAGAACCATTAAAGAGACCTTAACAAAATTAAGCTTAGAGAGGGCATCAAAGGTTGGACTATGCTCCTGCCTTATGCACTGTTTCATGCAAGAAATACTCCCTCTGTTTCTTTGAGTAACCTCACCTCCTATGAAATTCTCTATGGGGCCCCTCCTCCAGTAAGGACCTAACCCCAACTCTAAGACCTACCGATCCCTTCCACACCCCCTTGCTTGACAAACTTAAAGCTCTTGAAAGAACTCAGTGATACCTGTCAAACCAGCTGGCCACTGCCTACCAACCTGGTGAAGAGGAGACTCCACATCGATATCAAATAAGAGACTTCGTCTACATAAGATGACTTCAGGTGTCATCCCTGGAACCCCGATGGACAGGACCATACCAGGTGCTACTTATAAAACCTACAGTGGTAAAGGTAGATGGAATCACTTCCTGGATCCTAATTCTCATCTCAAGCCTGCGCCCTGTCCAGACTCTGGCTTGAAAGTGGAAAAGACTGGTAACCCTTTCAAATTGCATATTGTCCATGTGGATAAGGCTATAGACTCTCCCCTTGGCCACCACTAGTCCTAACCATCATCAGCCCATTCAGCAGCGATGGCTGATCACAAATCCTATTAGACAAGAAGTATGGTCTGTCTTGCATACAGCCCCCTTAGGGACCTGGTGGCCATCTCTCCACCCAGATATTTGTCAGCTGAGTATACGTCTTTCCAATTGGGATATCTCTGATGAAGAGGATCCCATTAAAATTTCATTAAATTTCTTCCGTACCATAGATAATGGAAACAAACATTAGGGATGTAGGGACATGCAAGTCTGATGCAGGTTGGCTAGCCTAGATTACTATGTTTGCCCGGTGGACTATCAACGCCACAAACAACCATGGCTGTGTGGGGGAAAAGCCGTCTTCTTCCGTAAGTCATGGGGATGTGAGCATACAGGGGCTGCCTGGTGGAACCCAAACTCCTCATCAAATTCAGTTCACAGCATTGGCCATATTACCAAATAGACAACCAAAACCGATGGCCCGCAGAGGGGTGTCTAGATCCTCAAATTCTGTGTGACTTTTTCAACTTCGGCAAGTGCTCAAAAGGATGGAAGAAAATTCCCCTATGTGTATGCCTTTTCCCTCCTTTGCTCACATCATGAACTATGTTTCTCCAATAGATCCTTCTGCTCCAGACTCTCTGCTGTCACTCTCACATCAACAACCTGATTTCTCCCCTCCAATTACTAGATCAAAAACCCAAACCTCCGCTGGTTCTCAGACCATTGCCCCCTTGCTGAGGTAGCAGGTACTGAGGTACCCTTCCACCCACTCACTCCTCTCTTCTCCTGTCAGTGCCCACACCGGGTCCCACCAGGTCCTCTTACCAGCTAACCCAAAGCTCAAACCAGCTGAGGAGTGCCCTCAGACGCCTATCCAAGTTGTAATGAAAATGGCCTTTAAAGTTGGTTTGTCATCACTAAAAACAGGTTACTAAGAATTTAATGTCCCTCACAGGCTTTTTGGGATACTCACTCCTGTCTTCCCATCTGCTCTACCTGTTCTACTGCTCACGTTTTGTTGCCAGGAAAATTCCAAACCCTTTTCCCATTATTCTTTTATATATCTTACCTCATTCTCAGAACCACAGAACTGCTCTCACCCCCCGCCTTCCCCGTCTTCCCCTCTGTAGCAGGCCCACAGAAAAATCTGAAATGGCCTTCTCCAGAAGTCTTCATCGTGGCTGACTTTAGGACTTTTCAGCAACAAGGTCCCTATAAAAGAGTTCAGTGTACATAAACTTCCTCTTTTCGTGTTGCTCTGTTATACTTGGCCACTGGCTGGAAAAATCAGCACTTCTAAGCTAGACACCCCCTTACTAGTTTTTCACAAAATATGTGAACAAGGCCTCTGGCCTTGAGCTCAGGCTTCCAGAGATGGCTATATTTCCAAGATAAAGAAGTTACCAACTGGGCTCCATGGTAACAGCTGGCAGGGAGAAAATAAAAGAGAAGAAAAAAGCTCTCCCCCTCCCAGATTTCCTTAAAAAGTTATCTTTCCCAGAGAAGAGGAAAATAAAAACAGAACCAAAAACTGCTTTTTGTGAACTTCTGCAGACTGTAAATTTCTGAGTCTTTTCTCTTACATGTTGGGTACAAAATTCTGAAACTACCTAAACTTGGGATTCAGGGGATTAATTGATTACAATAGAAGCAATGCCCTCTATATCCAGTTGCAACCAAATAGGACTGTTTCCCTGTCTTCGGTGCTATCTTAGGTGCCTTGCCTTGTCCATACCTACAACAGTATAATTCTATATACTTAAACATTGTTTATTCATAGAATTATCAACAGATGTGATTAATTATGTAATGGTGCAGATGTTTCCCCGAGTGCTCTATCATGAGGCAGGATCATTTAAATTTCAAATAGGGGGGCATACAACCCGGTTCTGCTGGCAACCTGTATCTTGCACTTTAGCCATCCTATGAGGAATAGTAGTTGCTGCAGAGGTGGGCACAGGTACCACTGCCCTAATCCATGGGACACAACAAATGACCCAATTAGAAGCAGCAATACACCAAAACTTAAAGATATTAAAAAACCACCATCACAGCTTTACAACAATCTTTAACCTCTCTCTCTGAAGTTGTTTTACAGAACAGGCGAGGGTTCGACCTCCTCTTCATGAGAGAAGGGGCCTTTGTCCTGCATTGAGGGAAGAATGTTGTTATTATGCCTACCATACTGGAGTTGTAAAAGAATCTATGATTAAATTAAGAAGAAGCATTGAAGAGCATCAACAAGAGAGAGAGGCCCAAAAAGGGTGGTTTGAGTCTTGGTTCACAGAGTCCCCCTGGTTAACTACGCTTTTATCAGCCCTGGCCGGTCCCTTAATAATCCTCACATTATTGCTAACTGTAGGACCCTGTTTGCTCAACCGTGTAATTTCCTTTCTCCAAGCTCAAATTGGACAAGTTAAACTTACGGTAATCAGAAATCAATATACCACACTAGCAGACATAAAATGTGACATCCCCAATGATCACTATTATGATTTAATGTAACCAAAAGAAAGTGGGGAATGAAAGGTAAATAAAATAGGTAATTGTCACTTCCAGTTTTACGGTATGCTTAACAAAACACTGTTGATATCTTGAGAACTGTTTGCTAATCTTGTTCCCTGAATGTGCTGTACCAACTGCAAAACAGCAGAATGTACTCCCTCACCCATTTCACGCAAACTACCCACTCGCCCTGACCCATCAATAATCTTCCCTCCCTGCCCTCTCCAAGGAAAGTATATAAGCTCTGCTTAAGCTGTTCTCAGGGCTCTCTCCTCTATTCAAGGGAGCTCTGAGCCCCAGCATGCTGGACCCCCATAAACTTTTGGCTGTTGCATTAGACAGTCCCTGGTAGTCTCTTCCTCCGATGCTCGCCTGACATTTACATTGGTAAAATAATAAGTGTGACCATTGCTTCTGTGTCCAAATGTACAAATTAATATTGGGGGTACAAATAGGTGTACCCTGTGATATGAATATAGAGATAATGCATGAATAGGCAATACTGTGAATAAATAATAAAATGGGTTCCAAATTTAATAATGGATTCAATTGATATCTGAAAATATACAGGAAATCTTATATTGATACACATACATTCATTCCAACCAGTTATACATCTAAACGTTATATTAGGATTATGGTTTGTCATGAAAAGTGTGTGAGTTTTGCTTCAAAACTGATTATGAAAGTTGAAAATAATGTGTTTGGAAAGAAGTCTCATGAAAAGACCAGACAAAAAACCTGGAGGAATCAATGTGTTCTGAAGCAGGAAGTTATTGAAAGTGAAACAAATGCCTATAAGTTTGCTAATTTGTGGATGAAATATATATCCTATGATGTGCATAAATTGAAGAAATAATAATGTACCAGTGTTGAATAAAAATGAACGTCAAAATACACATCATGTCCCATAGTAATCTACTTGCATTGATGTTAAACTGGGTCAGTTACTGTACAAATATTAGTATTTGTATGCAACATTAACTGAAGTTAGTTTTCAGTACTGGAAACAAATATGTATTTCATGTGGATGAATATTTCTGAGAATAATCTTGTGAATACTTGATTATAAATCCATATACATGAACATGAATGAATTTAGGGAGTGTATATAAGACACATATATTTCATATTTTGAAAAATCTGGAGAATATATATATATATATATATATATATATATATATATATATATATATATATATATACAAAAAAACACACACAGAGACATTAAATTACCAATATATATGCCAATCGAAATTTATCATGAAATATATATCATCAACAGATGCAAAAATATTTCTTTTACTGAACATGGATTTATGTTTAATGTTGTTCAACTAGGAAGCTCACCCATAGGTTGAATTTTAAGATCCAACAGGGTTTAGGAGGAGTGATTTCTTCTCATAATTTGTATCTGCCAAGTCAGCCACCTCACAAGAATGTACATGTGATACCAGGTAGGATTCTATATGTGCATATAAAATTACATGTTCTGAATAGGCTACAGAGAAAGGGAGACAGGAATTTATATATTTATTAACTTTAAAAACACAAGGAGAACACTATTTCAATTAAAAATTAACTAGATTTATAACACCTACCCTTCATAATGCAAATGGCAAGTCCAACCATACACCATGCCTTTTTTGAACTGCTTGTATTTCTATTCTGTTTGGGTTAGTTTTCTCCATCATATTAGGATTAGCAGTCAGAGTCTAGTAGTTTATGAGTTACTGTCAGGGATTAAGTATTTTGAATGGAAAATGAATCTAATGTGTATGCATATATGTGCTACACAAAAATCTTCCCACTCTCATCCACAACAATGCCTTGACATTAACTTCGTCCCAAGTAAGACACAATTAGAGGAGAAAAGTTAGAAAATCTGTGAATGCATATGTGGAATGGAATATACTCAGGAGTTCACAACCTTGGAAGTGGTAGAGCAGTTTCCAAAAGTAAGGCACATGGTAAACACTCCACAAACATGGAGCTCTGCTGGCCTAAAGACTTCTTGATAAACTGCCTCTGAGGTTGGGCACTTGAAATATATGTTGTTGTCAGTAGCTTTAGCTTACTTTCTAGTGAGACCATCAAAGCTGGGTCTGCATCTATGTGACCTGGAGGACATTGTTTCTAATTTTCCAATGAACATGAGGCAGCAGTGCGAATACTCTCTTTGTAGTTAAACTATGGCCACTGGGAGCTAAGTGACTCACCGTGTGAACTGTGAAGCCATTTGGTCCTCCTCCACTTTTCGTGGTGGTTCTTGCTGCTGCACTGGGACTTTGGTATTTTCTTCATGAAATACAAGGAGATCAACTGGGACACAGTGCTGGAGGGAGTTCTGTCACATGTGGAGCTCACGGTCTGCATGTGAATGCACCAACCAGGATTTTATCCCACATGGGTTGCCCCTTTGTCCATAGCAACCTGATTCTGAACATTGCCTTGAAATCTCCCTATATAAAAAGATGCCTTTACATGGAAGGTTCTCCTGGCTGTACCATGTCAGTCACAAGCCATTTGGAAGCAAATGGCAGATCCACATAGCCCCACCACACATATTTTATCACACACCTTCACACCACTGCTCTAGGCCCACTAATTTGCAGGCTCCAACTTACTGGCATCTCTGTTCTACACAATATTCATGAAACTCAGTCAGTCAAGGCACTGTCTGATACACTCATGATTAGCAATAGGACATCCAAAGATTCTCCAGTGCCACCTGGTCATGGGAATTTCAAAAATTTCATGGTGTTTATCTAGCCATTTTTCGAGGATGAAGTTGGAGGAACGTTGGGTTTCAAAAACCATTCAATGTTGAGGAAGCTCATTTCAATGAAACTCTGGAGAACTCTCATAGGCAAGGCCTCCCAAAGAGTGGACAAAAGGTCACATGAAGCCAGTCCAATTGAAGTCTACAATGTGAGGTACATGTGTGTTTTAACTCTCAACTATGGCTGCCAAGACTTTAAGAAGAAAATCATGGATTATCTTGGCTGAGATTCCCAGTGCTCTGTGGCCTTGATCTAAGTTTATAAGGGCTACTTTCATGCGTGGCCTCCTAAAATCCCAACAAAACTCATGGCAATTCTTCTCTGAGGTCAGTTCCAGAACTCAGTCTCTATGTGGATTCACACCAGAGTTCAAGCCCAGGTAGACCCAGTGATTTCTTCCAATCGCCACACAAATGACCAAAATTTAAATGAAAACACTCCCATATGGCCCTCATCTTTTCAACATAGACACTCATCATAACCTCTAGCTTGAGGTTTCTATGAGGGGCGCTGGACAAGACAGTGTCCAAAATAAGCTCCCTTGCCCGTCATTTGCCTAAAGTCAGGGTGGCCTGGAAACCCTTCCTGTGAACCAGGAGTGATCAAATAGGCCTACCATTATTACTGTTCCACTTCTCCAATTTGAGGCCTACTGACTGTGGGGTTTAGATTCTTCATGTGGATTGGGGTCATGAGAAAACCCAAGCACCAATGGGCTAGACTCTGAAGGGCTTTGAAGAACTCATTTGACCCAAAGGATTCCTATTCTCACCTTATGGAGGTCAGGAAACTTACAGAGGAAGGCGAGAGACTTCATCCATAATGAATGCTCTTTTGGCCATTTTGGTTTTGGATGCACACATGGCATCTTTCTTTAGATCCATCAGGTGCTGAGAATCTAAGCCACAGCCTCACACAGGGCCAACAGGCTGATTCAGACACATCCCTTTCGAAATCAATTACTCAAAGAGGGACAGGTGATGCCCATTCATTTGCATTAGAGAACTGTTTTATTCAGGCTTCACAACGGGGTGGCCTTGGCAAAGACCTTCCTGACATTTAGTGCTATAGAACAATAGGTAAGCAAAAGTCCCAAAGCAGGGTTTCTCCACTGAGACTTTTCCTGGTAACACTGATATCTGAGTTTTCTGAGATTCTCGCCATTCCCTTCAGCTATCCAGTACATGGCCAAGTCACAGAGCTTGGAGGTGGTACCTATCTTGGTCACAAAATCATGAGCCTATTCTGGAGAGTGGCCAGAATTCAGGAAGAAAACAGGAACTTAGGAAGATTGCAGGTCTTGCCCCCAAATAAGGCAATCCACTGTCCTTTTATAAATTGGGCAGCGTGAATGTTGGGAAGCTTTCTCCTAGACAGGACACATCCATTGTTGCATTTTCTTTTGTAATGTCTACACCCACGGACAAAGTGGGATACACAGACATAGAAACACTTGCCTTGTCAAATGACTTAATAGAAACAGTCCACTCCAAAACAAACAAACCAACTTTCCTACGTATTCTCAGAACATGAGACAAAACCACAAACCCACACTCATTCCCACAAATGCACCTCCTTCCCCCAAGAAGGTCTGTTACTAACCGGAGTGTCCTCTGCCTGGTGAGCCATTCTTTGTTCACCCGAAATGGCCTGTCTGTTCTCAAATCTGGACTCCTTGGCCCACTCTGTGAAGTTGTCAGGAGCCAGCTTTGAGCCGCCACTACCTGCTTTCTCAGGAAAGACACCTCTTCAGATTTTTTCTGGCATTTGGCCATCTTCACATCTGTAGGTACCAAGAAAGACTGACTCTTTCCATGATAAATCCAAACAAGTGAGATCTCTGTGACTGTTACTGGGCCTGGCCCTGGGTGCCTGGTTTCCGGGATCCCAAGTTCAGAGAGTTCCATCCCAAAGAAGTGAGGTAGGTCACTTCCTTCATGAACTGAATGAGCTCACAGCCTTGGCAAACACTTTGTCCTAACAGTTTCTTCCTAGGGTCCCATGAGATGGAGGCTGCCCCTACTTCCTGTGACACTTTCACAAGTTAGAATGATAAATCAACCATAGGTACTCGGGGAGAGATCTCCACACAGGCTTGGTTTTGTCCATTTTGTCTACATTAAAATGCGAGAGGCTTATTCAGACACATCTCTTCATCCTGACAAGGTTATTTGCCATGGAAAATGACTTTTGGTCTCTCAGGTCCTTCATAGCATTCTATATCTTCTTCAGGGATAATTTCTGCATGGATCTTTGAGATTCTCAGCAGGTGGAAGATCCCCTATATTCCTGGATTGTAAGACCAACTCTATCCCTGCACTGCTGTAAAGTTAGATTGAGGGAACAGTGTATGGTTAGTGTTAATATCATGTTCTATTTGGGTTAGGAATCATTCTGCTGGATGAATAATGGTATTGGGAACCTGAGATATTTACAAGAATATATAGGTGAAATATAAGTATGGAAACAGAAATCTAGGGAAGACTTGAAGCCAAGTAGGACATTGGGCCCTTGAGTAGCATACTTTGCTTTGAATTATATTCTGCACAGATGTCTCAGATAAATCGATATACAAAGAAATAGGATCTTATACACTGGATGATTGAATAACATACAGAATATCCAATAAAAAAGGGATAGTGTGTAGGATTAGCAAGATAGTCAGTAGATTTAGAAAGAAGAGTTAGTATAGCATTTGTACCAAAAGTTCTTTACAAATAAGGTTTCGGGTAGAGAGTGAATGTAAATGTCAGCACAATGACGAATTGGGGAAAATATGTAGGAAAGCAGATATAAATAGAGACATTAGGAAGTCAGTAAAAGTATAAAGTGTGTAATTTGTTTAGACATTTTCAACGGTTTGAGTCTGAATATATAATCTTAGGCAGAAACTAATATGTTGTCACAAATTGGATTGACTTTTGAGAGCATTAGGTAACCAGGACATGGATGTTTTTATTAATCCATGCTCACTTTTTATTTAGGCTTTGGTAAAATCATAAGTGTGACCTTTGCATTTTGTGTCCAGAATATTATTGTGATAAAATGTATATGTAGATCAGGTGACATGAGTATTCCTTCCACCATTTCTGGGAGCACTATTTTGAAGAAATATAAATTAGTATTGGGGGTACAAAGGGGTATACCCTGTGTCATAGAATATATTGATAATGCATCAATTGACCATCATGTGAATAAATAATATAACTGGTTCCACTTTAAATAATGGATTGAATTGATATCTGAAAATATAAAAGAAATCTCACATTGATATACAATCATTCACTGCAACCAGTTATACATCTAATGGTAATATTATGGTTGTGGTTTATCCTGAAAGGTGTGTGAGTTTTGTTTCAAAAGTGATTATGGAAATCAAAAATAATGTGTTTGGAAAGAAGTCTCATGAAAAGAATAGTCAAGAAACCTGTAAGAATACATGTGTTCTCAAGCAGGAAGTGATTGAACATTATATATCATACTATATATAATGTGCATAAACTGCAGAAATAGTAATGTACCGGTGATGAATAAAAATGAACATCAAAATACACATCATATCCCATAGGAATCTACTTGCATTGATGTTAATCTGGGTCAGTTACTGTAGAAATATTAGGATTTTTACGCACCATTCACTGAAGTTACTTTTCAGTACTAGGAAAAAAGTATGTATTTAAGTTGGATGAATATTTCTGAGAACAATCTTGTGAAAATTTGATTATAAATCCACATAAATCACAAAAAATTATGAACACAAAAGTCACATGGACATTAAAATGTAGCAATATATATGCCAATTTAAATCCATCTTGAAATATATATCATCCACTGATCCAAAACTATTTATTTAATGAACTTGAATTTATGTATAATGTTGTTCAGCTAGGAAGCTCCCCCATAGATTGAATTTTCTGTTCCAACAGTGTTTAGGAGGAGTGATCTCCTAAATGTGTATGCAAATATGTGCTACACAAAAATCTTCCCACTCTCATCCAGAACAATGCCTTGATATTACCTTCACCCCAAGTAAAACACAGTTGGAGGACAAGAGTTAGAAAATCTGTGAATACATATCTGGAATGTAAAATGGTCAGGAGTTCACAACCTTGCAGGTTGTAGAGGAGTTTCCAAAAGTAAAGGACAGGCTTGATAGACCCAACCTGATCTTTTATTAGAATTGGGAGCCATCTTGCCAGAAAGCCGTGAAAAGATAATTTGGGCTTTACTATAAATTACTGCAAATTCTGAACCTGCTTGGAATGCGTGCCCATGCCTTGAACTCATCCATGCCTGGCTCTCTGACCAGATAACAGTGCTCTCTGAAACATTAGTGACACCTAATAAATATTGGCCTTCCCAGGCCAGACAACGACCCTCTCTGAGTCTCTAATGGTCCTCATAATTTCTGATGTTGGGGCCAGCAAAAAAAATGTAAACTACCATTAGTGTGATGCTTTCAAAGTTCTGTTATCTGTAACCCCCTTTTTGTGTAACTTTCTGGGCTATATAGCTGGGCTGTAGGAAAGGTGGTGTTGCTGTCTTGTTCCCGCCATTTTTGGAGGGAGAGGCAGCCTGGCCGGTTTTAATAATAAGCTTGCCTTAATTTGATTTTAATTGGAGTCAGTGGTCTTTTCTTGCATCCTAGTCCAACATTTTGGAGTTCCCCAGTGAGATGACCCTGCCCGACCAGATCACAAGGCCAGACTGCTGAAAATTCTGAAGCTGGCCTTCCCTCCAGGGCTACGGGCTGGGGAGCCACTCTAGGGGGTGCACAACTTGAGATGTTCCAAGGCCTTGGAGTGAGCCGTCGGTCTGGGGAGCACTGCAGTGAACCACCGCACTGAAACTATTAGCAAGCACCTGGTGGAGGAGGCCTCCATAGGTAAGTGGCACCTTGATAACATCTTATATCTGGTTAAGGGAGATCTCTTCTAATGACAGAGAGGTGGCCTGGGGAGGCTCACATACACTCCTGTCCAGGACAGTAATGAGAATCGTTCTGTCCTCTGTTCCGTTCTGTAGGGAATTCCTTTCAAGGTTAGAGAGGTGCCGAGGGACACGCACGTGCTCCTACCCCAGAGCTTTAGCAAGACGTTGAATTGCTCCTCTGTTTTTCTGTTTTGGCACCGGGATTCTGTTTTTTTTTTTTTTTTTTGTGTGTGTGTGTGTGTGTGTTTTGTTCTGTATTCTATATGTTTTTTTGTTTTTGTGCATTTTGTTTTGTGATTTCTGTGATAAAATCTTAAGGATATTGAACGTGAAAATGGGTAACAAAGCAAGTAAGCCTGACACCCCTTTGGACTGTGTTTTAAGGAACTGTGATGAACTTTACCACCATTTGTTAAGCAGAATGAGAGAAGCCCCTAGCTGGCTGCCTGGAGCACACCCAGTGCAGATGGCAATGCCTGCTGGGGAATGAAGAACTGAGTATCTCCCAGCATCTGCCAAAGCCCTGTTTATTGAGGGAATTCCCTCCTTCGTTCCCTGCACTGTAAGGATAATGCCGCCTCTGTCTTCTTAAAAAAAGAGAAAAACAAAAAGGGGACACTAAATGCAGTAAAGTCACCATGGAGACACTTTATTTTACATTTCAGGTTGCTCCTCTGTGAAAACATTTGGTCCCCTTGTGGGGACATCTGTGGTGCCACTGGGGAAGGAGATTTTTCTCTTATTTGCTCTGTTTTAAAGGGTTCTGTCTGTCAGCCATTGTCTGGAGTTCATTTCTGCCTGTCTTGTGCCTTTTTTCTGGCCCTTTAAGACATGTGCAATAATGTGTTAATATTATAAATTGTTTCTTGGAAATGATCTTAGCTGAATTTGTGTCTAAATGATGATGTTTCATTGTACCAATCTGGTATCTGAATGGGTTTTTGAAGCATTTCACAATCTTGCAGTTAAAAGTCGGGTTTAGGTAATTGTTTAGTTTATGGTTTCAGATAATTCATGCCAGAGAACATAAATACTTAGGATGGAAAACTAAAGAACTCTACTTCCAAGTTGGCAAGTAACTTCCCAATTATTCAGACTTTTTTTCACCAATTTTAAATTAGGTAGCCTGGGAAAATGTCACTGTGTGTACCAGTGCATTAATTTGGACAAGGATACTAAATCATAGTATGATATCTGTTGACAAAACAACTTGTGAAGATATAAAATTTTGTGAATTGTATCTTAAACTTGTATCATAATTTTCAACATCCTAACCTGAAAATAATGGTTAAAATACCTTAGGCCTAAGGTTTCTGCTCAGAATAGCCATTTTTTCCTGCTTCTTCCAGACCTCAGCCAGGGATTATTTTGAAATGCAAATGAAAGAAGCCTGTAAGCTTAGTAGGAGACTTATTTGAGGCCTAAGGAAAAAAAAAGTAAAATGTATGGTATTTACTTATTACTGGCCAGTCATTTTTTCTAGGACTCATATTTTTTTCCTTAGATTCTTTATTTATTTTTTGAGCTCATGATTTTGCTCCTACAGACCTAGGTTAATGTTTTTCTGATCAGTAATATCTTTGACCAACTGTGGAATTTTTAAATCATTGCAGTGGAGATTTCACCTGTGAAAAGCTACAAGGCCTTCACTTTTATTATGTGTGCACAATTTGTTATGTGTTGTATGTCTATATATGTATACATATGTCCGTATATCATATATATGATACACAAATTAACATATATAAGGAGCACTCATATTACAAAGCACTCATAAAAACAATTTTAAAAAGTGGATCCAAAGATCTTTAATTCACGTGATTTAAATGTTTCAATTTAAATTGGGTAAACTGATAAATATAAATTTCTTTAAATTTAAGCTTACAAGTTTTTCTAGGTGTTCAAAAATCTAATAAAGTATTAATGTCTACAAAAGGTCTAATATGCCTATGTTCCAGGACTTTTCTTTCAATCAAAAAAATGGCTTACACTGTTCAAAACATTTGTCTAATATTTTGATAAATAAGTAAAGTAAATTTGATATGGGATTACTCATTCATGAGTACTTTTGTTTGATATCTGATTGATATACTAAGGTCTGTATAAGTTTGTACTAAAGTCTGTATAAGATTGTAAAAATCAGTCATGTGTTAAAGAGACAAAAATTTCTTAAACATAAGTTTACCCATAACATTTAGTTTATTAAGATTTAAATTTTCTAGAGCAGGCAACCATAAAAATTAAACAACTGTTTAATTAAGAACTGTTATTTTAGAGCACTGTACTGCCATTTCTTTAAAAGCTAAACTTGGTTAATGTAGAAACATCAATGTAATTGTGATGCTATTAATGTGCTCATATCTTCCAGTTATAAAACTCTATAAGGTAGAAACTTTAAAAGAGCATTATATCAAGCAGGTGTTCTGAAGTTGTATGGTAAATAAAATATATATTGGGGATTTATTTACCTGTTATCAATAATATATGTAAAGTTTTATGTTACTTTTTACATTGTGGAACAATTTAAATGTATTTTTAAGTTAATGAGACCCTAATCTATGTAAAGGTTAAAATCTTTCAGCCGTACTTTAATTCATGTTTTAAATGTGATATCATATGGTGTGAGCTAATGTTCATGTGACCTCAAAAAATTTATGTAAACTTTGTAAAATGATATTTAAAAAACAAAGATCAGCTTTAGAACTAAAGCATTTAAGGTTTATAAGGAGCCCTGCTTACCTGAGATAAGACTCTGTGTCCCATCTTACTACATGTGAGAATGACTACGAAAGCAGTAGGTCAGATTTTATTTCATTTAAAGTTATGTTCAAATTTTTTTTTCTGTCAAGATTACTAGGATCTCAAAAAGATGATATAATATATAACTCACCCAAAAAATTCAGGGTAGCTATTACATGAACTAAGTATTTTTACTCTTGTTAAAAAAAATTTATTTTATAATTTCCTTATAAGTGATCTAAAGATTTCCTGTTGGTGTTTTACAGAAGTGTTGCTTTAAGAACACAACATGGGTTAATTTAAGATAATAAGTCATCAACTACAAGACAGACAGAATAATAAGATCCCAATTAATAATATATAAATAATTATAAACTTATAGACATTAAAGCACAGTACTCTTAGTATATGGCTGTTAAAATTCATTTGCTGGTTGTTTCAGATTAGGATTGAAAATTAAAGTTAAATAAAAAGGTCCAAAAAAAAACGATATTTGACTCTTTCCCTCTGAGTCAGTCTGAATCCAGGGAACAAGGGATTTCTCTATGAGCTTTGCAACTCTGGGCCACATAACCTCC